>NW_004797550.1:400457-407856 GCF_000002075.1 Aplysia californica
TATTTGGTAGTATCAAAGCCACAATCATCGTAGCCCAGCATGGTTTTTACTGAATTAAGCAAGTTTCCGGAGACAATCATCAAGCGGGTGGTTAGAGAGTGCCATTGGTAGGTCCTATACATGTAATACTTCTTTCTCTTCCCTACTTTGTGTCAGTCAGTCTTGCTTTTTTCTTGCAATCTATTATCTATTTGTGGTGGCCGAATTTTGCTATTCAAAAGGCTTTTTTAATGGCGCATCGATAGACATGCAGTTTTCGCCAAAAGATTCTTTAAAATATTCTCCAGATCATGACGCCCCTCGTTTTTTTCAGTTTTGAGACAGCTTTGTGGCAAAAAGCTAAATTTCTTTATTTCGCCGATCGCTTTTGTAGGCTGACGCGTCTGTGTCTGTAATTTTAGAAATCCGCCAGGTTTGTTTATTTCAAGTCGTACTTCCGTTTGATACTATTGTGCATTGTCGCGCAATATTAAGCACTGTTTTAAGTGTGCAACCCGTATAAATCTAAGCTTAATTTTCAGTTTTTCATTAGTTTCGTTTAGATCTAATCTTGAGAAAGTCCGTCTTCTAAGACGACATTGTAAACAAATGAGGCTTCCGTTCACTAGCCGTGCGTACTGTTCCTCAATGACTCGATTTTTAAAATTCCTTTCATCGAAAGGGGGCCCAGCTAGTACATTTTAAATGACAGTCATGGTGTCGATGTTCTTCTCTTTACTTTAGCTAAGAAATAATACAGATCGTTACAGCGTTATGACGTAGTGGGGATTTCTGCTCTGTAAAAGTTATGGCCTGCACTACATTATATAACCCGACGCATGAAGGCGAGAAAAATTGTAAATCGTTTAGATTTAACGTTGCTTTCAACACTGTGGGTTTATTTAAGAAGTGAGAGCTCTAAGTTAAACATGCATCGCCAATAGGATTAACCTAAATGAGCAGAAAGCCTTTAAAACTCCCCCAAACAAACCAAATTCTGAATACCTCGTTGTGTGTTTGAAACATAGCCATACCAACTGAACAAACGATGCATTCTCTTGAAAGAAAGGTAAAGCATGAACACAATAAATTAAAACAAATTGTTTACGCTTATATGTAGATGTTTAGCGCCCCAATTAATACAATATAAATAGTTAAGGGGCTGGTACCGTTTCAGTCCTGCCAGTCCCGGCTAAAGGGCATGTACAGTCCCAGCAGAAAAAATGGAGATTCGCATTTGTGGGCGCCGTAAAGCGCTCTCCGCTAAAAAGATAAAAAATAAATGAAAGACGAAGATACTCGGTTTGAAAAACCCGAAAAGAAACAAGCTTCCCATATGAGAATCAACCACAAATCTTTTGCGTGCGACGGTGAAACGAGCACCTCTACACCATTATTTGTTTGAGTAAAAAAAAAGGACATCGACGCAGTAATGATTATTTAGTGTTGGGGAAAAGGAAGACAGACAGACAGACAGCAAACAGAAGGAAAGGACTAGAAGTAGGACCTACCAATGACACCCTCCAAACACCCTCTCGCTACATCATAGACGCTGGTGATTCGTGTTTATGTAAACACAAACGCCACCTCTTCTCAGGAAATAGCAACCAGATATATCATCACAGCTGATCAGATGCAGTCATAGTACTGCAATATTTATCCTCTGATTTAATAAAGAAAAAGTAGGATAGGACTAGGACAGCAATAAGAAGTGTAATTGAATGTCGTGACCCATCCATTTCAGCTCCCACAATCCCCAGCTCTCTGTAAGTTTCCGGCTAACGAGCCCATGACACATGTGGGGTGTCTCGATCAGTTGCGACGACCGACAAGAAAATGGCGCCCGAGGCTTGTAATGCGATTGACGTCACAGCTTCCTAGCTCATTAGAGAGGTTAAGACTGAAGTCGTGAAGTTCAACTGTCGGGGGGTGTTTGTTGTTTGTTGTTTTTGTTTGTTTGTTGTTGTTTTGTTGTTGTTGTTGTTGTTTTTGTTTGTTTTTTTGTTTGTTTGTTTTGTTACTGTACTTTTTAGGGGCGGGGGGGGTAATGTAGGTACTTTACGCTCCTATCGACACAATACAGATCACTTAGGAAGCAGTTGTCAACCTTGTCTGTTAGGGTCAACCTTGTCTGTTAGGATCAACCCGAGGAAATAGAATTGTGTATAATGTGTCCGAACAACCCAGGCTGAGAGGGATACAATGTCCGAGCAGAAAGATAAAGATGCTTTGTTGAAATTCTCCCAATACAAGAATCGAACTCAGATGCTCTGCGTCTGACGGTGAAAAGGCTGATTGCTATGCTACAGATGATGGGCGCCAGTATGTGTGTGGCTCATGAACAATTTTATATTTGCAATGTATATATGCCATTTCGCATAACTTAACATTGTGTTACAAACGCAACAGACTAGATCTACTATCTCCTACAAAGAAATACATGGCGCTCATATGACCTTATGAAGTTGCGAGCGCCGTAAAACCCTCTACTAAAAAAAGTTTTAAAAAAAGAAAGGAAGACACCCTTGGCGTCTTTGGTGGAAGATCATAACCTCTCTAAATGTGGCCACTTTCTCACACACCGGCGCGGGCCAAATTGAAACATGAATGATGGTGTTTCAATCATCATCAGGACTCTGAGCACATAACGTAACCCCGGGGGGCAGCCGGGACACCACGATTCGCGGGCTAACGAGACCCGCCGTGATGTGGTAGACAAGTTGTACACTTGATTGATTTGTTCATCTTTCATTTCGGGCCTGACTTGATGGCCGAGGAAGAGACGAGGGCCTAGATTGGTGATGGCGTGCCGATTCTTGACTCCACTCCATTTGTTTAGCGGTTTTTATAAATTCACTTGCGTGTTTTTGTTTTTGTCTTTCATTTTTTAAGGGTGGGGTGGGGTGGGGGGGGGTGAGATATGTAATTTGACATAATAACTGTCATCTTATTCATGTTTGTTTGCTTGTTTGTTTGTTTGTTTGTTTGTTTGTTTGCTTAAGTAAATATAACTTCAGAAACAGTCAGGAATGCTTGTTTGTTTTTGGGTTTGCTTGTTTGTTTGTTTGTTTAAAGTAAACATCAGTTCACAATCAGTCGTATTTTTAGAAATAGGCTTACGATTACAAACATACATATGGACGTACACGGAAACATACATTGGGGGGCTCTAGTGGCCTAGAGGTTAAGGTGTTGGCCTCTCATTCAAAGGTGCCGGGTTCGAATCCGGGTAGCGACCGAAAAATTTTCTTCTCTCAATTTGTCTCCTTTCACCTCATTTCCTGCTCTCTAGCAATGTTCTGTCGTCTGCTTTCGTCTCCTCTTTCTGCCACCACCCCCCTCACCTCCTTTATCCCTTCCTCTGGGCTCCTGATTCTTTTAGCAGCCTTTCTACTGCTACTCCTTCGCTTCTTCTTACTGCTGTCTTTCTGCCACACCCCTGATCTTCTGGTAGGAAAGATCTACACATAGCCTTCTCGGACAAGGACGAAAAATCTCGGAGGGCCCGTGTGCAAGTTGCGCACGTTACAGATCCCTTGGTCGTCTAAAATCGACAGGAGTAGGCTTCGGCCGCCACCCGGGCAAAATTCAAAATGTCCTACCAACTGAAAATATTAGGTGTGTCCCGCGCGCTCATATGACCTTATGCAGTTGCGAGCGCCGTAAAACACTTTACAAAAACAAACAAACAAACAAACATACATTCACTTAAATACAACCGTGCAACATCTTACAGTCACATACCTGACCATCAATAATGTATTTGTAGAGGCATCAGCCATCCATGTCTAGATGCTGCCTGTTACATTCACAAACACACAAACTATACACTACAATACGATACACTATAATATCATTTGATCCCAGTGCACAAACGAAAACAATGAAACGCTCCCTAATCTAAATTAAAACAAAAATCAACTCAAAGCATTCCAGCTCTCTGGCTACATACACAAACACACACATACATAAACACGCACACACACACACATACATGCTCACACACACGCACACACACACATAATACACACACATTCAAAAACACATTCATTCACTCAAAAGAACACAGTTAGGAGCATTAAAAATAAGAATAAGACAAAACAAAACAAAACAACAACAATAACAAAAGCAAAACAAAAATATAATTGACAGATCCCAGTAAACATCTGAGACAATCAAGAACGTCACAGTTCACGACGTATGTTAGCTGATGGATGTAAAGTGGGCCACCCTCCCAACGCCCACTCAGCTGATTGTCACAAGGTTTTATTTTGTCACACTATTGGTCTGTGTGCAATTCCTGGATCAGTTTGTCGGTCTGTCAGTTGGTCACTGTCAGTCTGTTTCTGTCTCTCTGCAGGTCTGTGTATCTGTTTCTGTGACTGAATGTCAATGAACAGTATCCATTTCCTATTTATACGTCTGTCTGTCTGTCTGTGTGTCCGAATATAAATGATGTCTATTTGTATTTCAGTATGAATGTTTTGTGTCTGTCTTTTTGGGGGTGTTTTTTTTTTTGTTTGTTTGTTTTTTGCTATTCTGTCTGGAAAGGACCTTCAATTGCTTCTAGATACTGTTGTAACAGAAAGTGAACGTAAAGGATTAGTGTTGAATGTAAAGAAAACAGAATGCATGGTAATATAAAAAAAAAGCAGCAAAGCCTAGTTTTAATCTCACTAGCAAAGGTGAAACGATCAAACAAGTCCCACAGTTTAAATATCTAGGATATATCATAACGTCTGATGCCAAAGTTCCACAGAAATAAAATGAGCCCAATCCTGAAAAATAGAAACATCTCAATGATCACCAAAATGAAAGTTCTGAAGTGCCATGTTTGGTCAACCCTTCTATGTGGCTGTGAATGCTGGACAATCACTAAAGACAGTGAAAATAAAATAGAAGTAACAGAAATGTGGTTTCGTTGGAGACTGCTAAGAGTATAGTGGAAGGAAAAGAAATCAAACAAGGTAGTGCTTGATAAAGCCCACATGGGACACTCAATGTTAAAAACAATCAGGAAACGACAAATGCAGTTTTTTGGACACATAAATAGACATAAGGGTCTTGAACATCTAGCTCTCACTGGCAAAATTGAGGGCAAGCTAGGCAGGGGTAGGCCCAGAACAACATACTTAGGGAAACTTAACAAATGGGTAATAGGGAAAGATCAGGGAAATGTACCTTTTTTGAGAGCATCGGTGCAAAAGAATGAATGGAGAACCATGATCGCCGATGTCTGTCGCAGATCTAGCACTGGATGATGATGATTCTGAATGGGGTTCTTTTGTCAGTCTGTCTGTGAGCGAACATTTATGTACTACCGCCTGTCTGTCTGTCTGTCTGTCTGTCTGTCTGTCTGTCTGTCTGTCTGTCTGTCTGTCTGTCTGTCTGTCTGTCTGTCTTTCTGTCTGTCTGTGAAAGATGAAATCCTGTATCAGTGACAGCTGTCAGGTTCTAAAATTCCAACATCTTGACAAATAAATGCCGTTGTCCTTTGTCGTTATATTTTCTTCCTCTTTTGTTATCAGTGACGTTGTTTTGAAGTACATGTATTCCTTGTTCCCTCAAATAAAAACATCAGTCAGAAGTAAAAGACCCATGCTTCTGATCTGTAACAAAGAAAGATACAGAAGGTCATTTTTACCATCATCTATCAAAATGCTTCCATCTTAACCATCTATCTTGTTTAGTGCACTTACGACCTTAGAGCATGCATCAAAATAACATTGAGTGTGTATCTAACTTACGATTATTATTGTTTATATTGCTGCTCATTTATATTATGCATGTGATTGTAAGCCTACTTGTGTGTGCATGTGCGTGCACCTGTGTGTGTGTTTGTGTGTGTGTGTGTGTGTGTGTGTGTGTGTGTGTGTGTGTGTGTGTGTGTGTGCGTGCGTGTGTGTGTGTGCGTGTGTGTGTGTGTGTACTCGTGGTGGAACACCAAACCAATGTGCCAGGATCTGGACAATAAAGATGTATCTTATCTTATCTTATCTTATCTTATCTTATCTTATCTTATCTTATCTTATCTTATCTTATCTTATCTTATGTATTCCTTGTAGTGTGATGGTTGCTTCTTGGTGTTCCCCTTTTAGATCTCAGGGGGTAGTCGGCTTTTGGATATCATTGTCAACATGAACATGATTCGTATAAATTAAATCATATTTTTTAAAAGAAAAAGATAGATCTAACAAAGTAATTTTTTTTAAAGAAACTAAACAACTATATATCGTTCATAACACAAAATAAAGGGACACAAAAAACATTTTTTGGTGAACAAATTTTTCACACTCATTTTTGAATTGTTCATAATGTATGTTTATTGGTTAGGCTTGCACACTCTCAACAACAAGGTTGCGGGTTCGAATCCTTTCAGTGGATCGATGTTGTGTATAAGTATAAGGGAGATGATGCAGTCTACACGGATTTTCCTTCTCTCAAATCATGTGAAAGACAGGAAGAGATCCGGTCAGTTTGTTAATGTGCACATTTGATTCCCAGCTTGCCTTGTATGCTTCCCCGGGCAGCCGAGAACGTATCTGGGTCGTGTTCTAGGGTTCCTAGGGGTACTAACGCATTTGTTGTTACAAGATATCTTTCCCGCCTACCACTGGGTACCCATTCCCACTTCGATAAAGTGAGGAAAAGTCATACAACATACATCTACACCAAGGACACAATTTCGGTCCCATGGCAGGGTTCAAACCCATGACCCTTCAGTCTCAAAGCATAAACGGCACTTCTGTCTTGCAAATTACTCCAAATCAGTCTTAAATTATATGCTCCAAATTATACATCTAGGATATAGAGAGATCTAGATCTCGTCTTGCTCTAAAAACTACGCACCAAATACGCGCCAATATTTTGAAAAAATCAATACAACGAAGTAAACATTTTGTGGGTCTAAATGAACACAACGTGTTGGGGACATGATCTACCCCAAATATATCTAGAAAAGGTCAATAAAATTAAGTTTGGCAAGAAGTATCCATCGACACTGTGAAGCACACATCCAAACAGGGTTGTATATCGAGATTCTAGCTCTGGAAGTAGAAGAAGCAGCTGTCTCACGCGCACGAAGAAGCACAATATGAAACGGAAGTAGTCCCTTGTAAAATATGAAATGGCTAATGACAGAGTGAAAACATTTGAGAGCTTCGATTTACAGGAAAAACCATAAAACTATAAACCTGAGAAATCAAAAAGTAGTTTCCGAACTTTGAAAATATGCCCACGCAACCCTTTGGGACAATTTTTGTCTGAATCATATTTTTGTAGATTTTATGGGCACCTGTGTAAAAAGGGGCTCAGCTCCATTATAATAAGATTGTTATTATTATCAATAATAATTATCATTTTCATTAATGATTATTAAATTCTAATATTATAATTTTTATTATTATTATCATTATCCTTA
>NW_004797550.1:409526-415585 GCF_000002075.1 Aplysia californica
ACCCCCCCCCCCTCTTTCCCCCCTCTGCCTTTGAGCTCCAAATAGATTCAAATGGTGCGCTTCCGAGTGAACAGGAGGCAAATCAAAGTTCACGATCTAGGATATAATAGTACAAGTCTATGGACTTTACATAGACGCACTGGTCACTCGCCACTAATCATTTTTTTTCAATATGCGACTTCTTTTGTTTGTTTATTCATCTAAATTCCAATTTAAATTGAATTCATTAAAGTCTAAATGTAGGCGTTTTACGGCAGAATTTAAATCATTTAGGAGGTGTACTTTGACTCTCTCTGCAAGGGCCGACCTGGGCTCAGAGGGATACAATGTCGTAGCAGAACAACAGAGATACTGAAAAGAAACTGGTCGCTTTTAAGGACAAGCGGGCTAACCCAGATTTCGGGGGTTTCCAGAAATTTTGACCTACACCAAAAGTGGGCATTGCCCTACCTATAGGAGAAGTTTGGTTTCTTTGGTGTTTATATTTATTAGGTTATAGAGAAAACTCTCCTTGTCTTTTAAAGAAATTGAACAAGGGACAAAAACTTTGTCTTCGATTTTCTCAAAACAGCATTTTTCGGGATAGCCCACTTGTGCAGCGATCAATGGTCCCTCTACGGGAATCGAACTCGGGCCATTTGCCTTTAACCACTACATCAAAAAATGTTACATTCTATTTCCCTTGATTGTGCAGGAGTGATGATTTTATCACTTTAAAATATTATCGTGTTATCAAAACGTTTTCGACTTTCTTGTCCTAATTCAGGCCTCATGTGGGTGGTTAGAGGGCGCCACTGGTAGGTCCCTCCTACAGGCCACTCGCCTTGCTGCAGACAGACGCCTGTGTCTCCCCGCGACACCCACCGGTACAAGCGGAAGAAAAAAGTAAAGTGCTGGTAGGTCCTACTTTATCATGTTCACTCTGTTGTTTCTATCTGTCTCTCTTACGTTTTCCCAGCACTAAAAGACAACTATTCTGTCGATGTGTTTTTCTTTACACAAACAAACAAAACAATCATGTCTCATTAGGAACATATACGTGTACATGTAGCGAGAAAAAATAGTGTCAACCAATGATGAATAACTCGAGAGTTATCCTTAACTCATTTTCTAGAGACACCAGCTATTTTGCTATGTTATAATTACAAAGTTCTATCTGCTCAGTAACTAATTTTGAGATTATATTTGACGTAAAAAATATTTTTGTTTCACAAGTCAAGCTTTTTCGAATGCAATTCTTTGAATACCTTAATACCGACTCCGAATATTTTTACGATGTAAGTAGAACTTTGTAATTGTAGAGTAGGTTCATTTCATATAATACGTTTGCCTTTCTCATTAAAACTGAGAGCATTCAAGGTAGCCATGCCAGACCTGGTACACTTCTACACCAACATTTTCAGGAAGTCCCATTAAATTTTGAAGGCACCTCATTGAACGAGTGCCTAAGAGCACGAGACTTTCAGATGGTACTTGGAGTAGAGTGGCGGCAAAGTAGAAGATTCAACAGTGCAACATACATTTTCAAGAATATGAAATTCGCGTTATTATAAAATTGTCTGTTCTCTCTGGGTAAGCTACTCCTGAGATTCACAGTGATCTTTTCACAATCTTAGGAGCAAATGCACTTTTGTTTAGACTGTTAGGAAGTGGCCAAAAGCTGTTGCAGAGGGTTGCGAAGGGATGGACGATGAAAGTCGTCCTGGTTGGCCAGTCACAGCATGTGGTGATGCCTACATCTCTAAAGTGCTCACTTCACTAAATGATGACCGGAGACAAAGATGGGAAAAGACTGGAAATGAAAAATCAGTGTCCAGCACCTTGTTATTTGGAATTCTCACCAACAAACTCAATAAGAAAAACATGTTTCTAAAATAGGTCCCTCATTTATTGCTGACAGAGGAACAAAAGGAGTCAAGGATCAATCTCTTTCTGAATTTCAAACGGAGATTTCAAACTGAGCACCACACATTTCTGGATCGAATCATCACTGGAGATGAAACTTTGGTTTATTCCTTGCACCCTGAGACGAAACGCCAGTCTGCCGAAGGGAGAGACATTGATGAACCACGTCTAGAGACAGTGTGCCACAAACAAGTGGCTGTCAATGTCATACACAAGTTCCTTTTTACACAAAAGGTGTGATTCTGCTCTGGCCTTTTCCTACAAATACTACAACCAATGCACAGTACTACAGGATGGCATTGCAAGAAAAACTCAGACCTGCCATTCGAATTAAATGACCCGGACTGTTGGAATCTGGAGTTGTATTCCATCACGACAATGCGCCAGTTCACAAAACTTAGATGGTGACCCGACGTTTTGGCAGTCTAGGAGAAGGAATTGCTGGGACGTCCTCCATAATAATATTCTCCTGCCCGGGCCCCGTGTGATTTCCACCTGTTCCCCAAAAGGAAACCACACCTTCGTGGACATAGATTTCATTCAGAGGAGGACATCATTCAAGCAACTAAAGAGGCAAATAAGTGCCTGGATAAATGCACTTACGTCATTGCAATTAACGGCTGGCTACAGCGTACGCAGGAGTGCATTGACAACGGTGGGTGCTATTTTTTTGTTTTAGTAGAGGTTTTACGGCGTTTACAACTGCATAAGGTCATATGAGCGCCAGAAGACTAGAGGTGTTACAAGAGAGTTACAAACATAAAAAAGAAAAGGGGGAGATAAGGACGATAGATGTATGGATGCTATGTTGAATAGAACAGATAAAAAAGGTATATCGTGCCAAGTTTCATCAATCTAGGCCTTGTTGTTTTTGCTTTATAAAGGAGTGGAACGTATTTATGAAATGGAGTAGTAGCTATTTGTGTGTAGCAGTAGGCCGGCATGTATTTAGTGTCCTGATCCCTGCAGGTCGCCGTGTCCGGAGCTGTCTGTCTCTTGTGTCGGCTGATCCCCAGGGGAAACATCTGTCTGGGAGGTGGGGGAGAGGGGTGGCAGAGGGGGAGGAAGGGGTGGGGTGAGTGGGTGGGAGGTGGGGCTGGAAAAGAGAAGAAGGGATATTGTGGGCAGCTGTGGGAGACGGGCGGCGGAGAACAGAAAAGAGAGAGAGAGAGAGAGAGAGAGAGAGAGAGAGAGAGAGAGAGAGAGAGAGAGAGAGAGAGAGAGAGAGAGAGAAAGAGACAGAGAGAGAGAGAGAGAGAGAGAGAGAGAGAGAGAGAGAGAGAGAGAGGGGGGGGTTTGGTTATAAGTTTGGGTGTAAGTGGAATGTTCAATGGACTGGTTTTAGTTTTATTCATTTTTATTTTCTTAAATGGCTCTGTGTTTGTGTATGTATGTGTGTGTGTGGCTTGGGGGGGGGGGGGGGGGTGTTATTGTTAGTAGGAATATAGTTATTTTAACGATGTCCTAGGAAAGAGATATTTGCAATTTTAGTGTGAAGGGTGGACTTGATAGTTTTGTTTGTGCGGAGGTCATGACAATCATGGCGGTAGTATTTTCCTCCCATCTCTTTTATTCCAGCGGTTTTTTTTTGTCAGTAAAAGCTGTCGCAGTTGAGTTTGGGGGAATCTTCTGCTAATTTTTTAAGCCTCAATTGACGTATAAATAGACTCATACGATTGGGCAACGTGTAAGATACATTAAAAGAGAATAATTTTTATTGCTATTGTTATTATATATTATTATTATTATTATTATTATTATTATTATTATTATTATTATTATTATTATTGTTATTATTGTTATTATTATTATTATTATTATTATTATTATCATTACTATTATTATTATTATTATTATTATTATTATTACTACTACGATTACTATTACTATTACTATTATAATTGCTAGTACTGCCATTATTATTATTGTCATGACTACTGCTACTACTACTACTACTACTACTACTACTACTACTACTACTACTACTACTACTACTACTACTACTACTACTACTACTACTACTACTATCATTATTATTATGATTTTTATTACTTGTAATGTTTTTATCAATATTATTATTTTTATCATTATTCTAACGATTGTTATTATTATTATTAATAATATTATTATTATCATGATTATTATACTACTATTATTAACATTATCATTATTATTATTATTAATATTCTTTATTATTATTATCATTATTATTATTATTATTATTATTATTATCATTATCATCATTTATTATTATTATTATTATTATTATTATTATTATTATTATTGTTGTTGTTGTTTTTGTTATTGTTGTTTTTGTTATTGTTGTTGTTTTTTCCGTTTTAATATAATGTAAGTATTGTTTTGCAATAAAAAATATTATTGTCAGTAATTATTATTGTTATGAAAAGGATTGTCATTTGTTGAGTATTTTCTGACTGCTTCTCTGATTGTTTAATAATTCTCTCATTATCGTCTCATCCAGACCTCATAGATCTTTACCAGTAAGTCTACTTAACTTATCAGCCTTTAATCAATACCCACTTTTTGCTATGTTTGTAGCTTGTTTTAGTAAGGTTTTACGGCCCTCGCAACTGCATAAGGTCATATGAGCCCCAAGGGGTGGTTGTCAACAGAGAAGTTCAAAACGGGGAATCAAGCTTACTCTATTCACCTCTCTAGCCTCAACAGCACAAAGTCTGCTTCAACTTTCAAGGCATCCCGGAAAGAGCAGTTCACAAGAGAATGACAAACATACAAAGGAAGTAGAGGGAAAATGACGATACTAATGATGAGGAAAGAAATAGCAGCAGTTCCCACTATGTTGCTCCGGCACAGTATGAGCAGGACATTGACAAATCAGCCCATTTACAACTCTACTGTACATAAGAACACGTTAATTAATCATCATCATCCAGTGCCAGACCTGCGACAGACATCGGGATCATGGTTCTTCATTCATTCTTTTGCTCGGATGCTCTAAAAAAAGCTACGTTTCCCTGATCTTTCCCTGTTACCCATTTGTTATTTAATGTCCCACCAAAATGACCAAACCGCCTATCAATGGGTGACATCTCCCAGGTTAACAAGCTCTGACCTATACAAATATTTCGTCACAGTTCTCCTCCGTGCTGGAATCTAATTATTCTTAGCCCAACGTCAATGGTGTATTAGTTTAGTTAGGCTTTTTAGTCGTAGCGAATTGGCCTCAGTGAAATGAAGACAAGATTTCGATTCCCAAGTGGGTAATATATTTCGTTTAGTTGCCCTGTCTGTCGGCTGGGATGTTATATCCAGACTGGCCTTGACAGGGAGAGTCAGAGAAGCCCGCCTCGTAAATGATCGAAACTGAGTCGATAAAGGCGTAGTCCTATTTAGATTTTTAATTCACAGTTCGTCGGTTCAGTTCAAGAAGACCGTATGTCAAACTTTTCTAAAATTGACTAAAAAAAAAAAATGCTTTCCAGTGGCCGCAGATCTTTCTCCGTCACATTAATTTCGATTTGAGGATCGGGCTGTATAACTTATTCACAGCCTGATCCTCACATCGAAAAGATATCTAACGGAAAACGATCTGTTGCAACGGAAAAGCAAAAAACAAAACAAAACAAACAAAACAAAAGAAAAAACGAAAAAAAAATTGTAAAGTTGATTTTTAGAAAAATGTGGCATACGGGTTTTATGAATCAAACTGAGCCGTCCAGTTGTAACCTTCCTCATTATCTCAAATGGTCGCCTCCTCCAGTTTACGTTGGATGTCTGCATGTCCTCGGTGTTTCTTCCCCGTTCATTCAACCCTCCAGGCTAATGAAACAAGCAGGTGTGTGGGAAACGCTCTTATATCTCTATATGTATCCCTCTCCTGTCTCAAGTCTGTCCACACCTGCAGGGAAAATTAAGCATTTCTTTTCTTCCACGAGTGACGTCTTTCTCCGCTCTGATTGGAAAAACGTTCTCGCTCTTTCGCTTTTATGCGTCGACGGGCAATCAACTCGGGTTGGATTACGAGATTAGCATAATTCCATGAGTTATTTCCCTTTGACTGTCGTTGCTTGGTCGTCTCCTGTGTTGACTTGTTTATTGTCGGCCGGTGATTAGTGATTAAGTGACGTGGTGGCGTTGAGTGTTGTGGGACTCCGAGAGGTGAGAAAGAAGCG
>NW_004797550.1:415896-418181 GCF_000002075.1 Aplysia californica
TGAGAGCATGAGTGAATAGATATAGGTAGAAAAGAGTTTTCGAACTTTGTGTTACACTTTTGTGTTCTTATATTTGCTGTGGCGCTACATGTATTACGTGAATAATATAAGCTGCAGCACTGCCAGTTCCATCTAAAGAAGTGGACAAAATCCGGATAATCTATCCGAATAACCGGATAATTAGCAATGAAACACTGTCTGAATTCAGACTCTTAACTCACTTTCCTGACCCGTTTGCCGAAGGGGGTGTACTCATTTGTTGAAGTGATGCTAACCCGTTCGTCGAAGTGGTTCTAACCCATTTGCAGAAACGGTTCTATCATTTTATTTGCCGAAGAGGTGCAGTAACATATTATCCGGATTTTGCTAAAGCGACTCATTGCCCAGCTCTAGTTGTAACAACCATCTCTGAAAGGACAGAGCCGAACGGGTGGACACGTTTGAGCACTCTCTGAACAGCCCAAGTCTAAGAACACGCCACTGGGAATTCAGGCATGGTCACCAAGGAGAACAATATTAATTAAGGAGGTTTTAACACAGAGCCCATCTGAAGATGAAATGGGAAGAAGGTCGTGGCGATAGATTGGAAGACAGGAAACTGTATAATATAGAAAGTGTTGAAATTGAATCCGTAGAGTGACAGGTCATAGGAAAATGTCGTAAGGAATCTGGAGATGAGCTGCGGAGAATGATGAACATATACGTACAAAAGCATAAAACAATGCCAAGAAGCTTACCCGAAATAGGGAAACATGAAGGGAATTAATTTTGCTTGAGGCCTATACCCTAGTCATGGTTGAGAAAGATGATAGTGGAGATAATAAAAATGGGTGGGATGGGGATGGGGGTGGTTTGGGGGGGGGGGGGGGAATCAAACTTGAACTATCTGTGCCATATTCCAGTTGATAAAAACATAGCTGACGAAGCAAGTCTCTCCCCCCCCCCCCCCCTCCCCAAAAGAAGAAATACATTTTTAAAAATACAAACAATGTTTAATTACAATGATAACAATAATAACAGTAATAATGATAATAATATTAACATACAAGATAAATAATGATGTCATGAATACACAAAACAAAACAACAACAAAATCCTCTCCCGCCCCCCCCCCCCCCCCCCTTAAAAAAAACCCAAACAAGCGTACCTTTAACACACTGAAGAGACAAAGCCAACGATGGTAATGGTTTCAGTTACAAGGAGAAAGAAAATCAGTCTATGTTTATAGCGCCTTATTCCGTGGCCTACGTTATTAAAGAAGGCCACGCTTATTCAACCCAAGTAGCCAGTCAGACAGGCACAAAATGAACACCACAACAGATGCCGAAGCCTCAGCAACAGCAGCAACTACAGCAAAAATCACTCTCGTCAAAACATCCACTCTTTTCTTTTTGTCCTTTGTCCATTTCTATGAGACTGACGCCATCTGGTTGGTAGGAAAAGGTGCGTATGATAGTGTCCAATAGTGTATTACGTTATAATTATAATTATAACGTGTAACTGTTACAGATAAAGATTTAATGAATATAGATGTATGTCAGGGGTCTGACAGCAATGATGATTTTAGATATGATGGTGGTGATGAGTGATGATGTGGGATTGTGTTTATGTTATGTTATAGCTAGATCTAGTCTTATCTTCCTCTACTCCAATGAGTCACGGGGGTTGTGGGCACCCTCTAGGCCGTACCCAACTGGAACCATCTTCAATGTCAAAACATCGCTTCTATCTAACATTTCTCATTAAAGTTTCTCCTTTTTTTGTTGGCCCTAAAATCTGGAACTCTTTGCCCCAGGATCTCAGGCAAAAGAACACACTTTGACTTTGACACGTTTAAGCGATTTCTCAAGAGTGTTTAATTCTTAGTTATAGTGTGTTAGTAAGTGCTGATATGTTTTGTTTTCACTGCTGTTCTTTCGTGTATATAGTTAATGTATGGCTGTGAAAGTTCTTCTTTATGTGGTTGAACTGATTTTTCTTGTTTCTGTGAAATACTTTCTCTTGTGTGAATCGCTCAGTGACTATGTGATTGGTGTAGTAAAGCGCTCAGAGTCTACACTAGAATGGGATAGAGTGCTACATAAATGTCACCTATTATTATTATTATTATTATTATTATTATTATTATTATTATTATTATTATTATTATTATTATTTATTATTATTATTATTATTATTATCATTATTATTATTATTGTTATTGTTATTATCGTTATCATTATTATTATTTCTTTATTATTATTATTATTATTATTATTATTATTATTATTATTATTATTATTATT
>NW_004797550.1:418362-422783 GCF_000002075.1 Aplysia californica
TATTTTTATATTTTATTCATTTTTAAAAAAATATTATTTTTTCAGTCAACTCTCTAAGGACGTAACAGACCCATTTTCCGAGCAGCAGCACTAAAAAAGCAACGTTGTGATTCATTCCAACCTACAGTATACAAATGCAAAACACACATTTGAATATTTTAATAGAATGCACAATGTTGGGAGAGGCCTTAAACCTAAGAATATTTACGCCCTCAGAAACGAATGCTTCCGAAAAAAAAAGTTAAATCAAAATGGATAACATGAAAATGAAAGTAAAATGTACAAAACTTGACAGGGAAGTGCTTAAAGTTTCAAAGTTAAGGGGGAAACGTCACAATGATTATTGTTAGTCTGAACACATTAGAGGGATGTTCTGTACAAAGAAGAAAGAGAAAAAAATAGTTTTTAAAAATTGTAAACAGTTAGCAATTGAACGTTGCTACTAAGCAAGAAAACTGAAAAAAACCCACCCATCACAACAGTATAAAAAATCGAGACAAAGATGCCTTACAATTATGTAATATTACTGTAATAGTATAGGCTAATGCAATAAAAAAATTATTATTATCCCAAAAAACGATACGATTAATTCAAAACAAAAAAACAAAGAAAGATCCCGAGGGTGGTAGAATAATTGAAACTTGAGCATGTACAAACTAGCCTAATGTGTTTCAAAACTTCTTCCAATTTACTGTGAAGTGTGAAGCGAGGCTGCATCCCAGAAAAAATATTTCACAAAGTTTTGGGATAAGGGACATAATACAGAACATTTTAATGAACGTAAATTTACAGAGCTATCTCCCTTCAATTGGCTGAGCAACGATACGGGTGGTTGAAAGTTAGACCTTATTATTGTTTATTGTGAATAAAGGGCGTCCGATGAAGACTAGGCAAGTTTGTTATTTGCTTTGCGTATCTGGTAGTGGGGGAAAAGAGGGGGGAGGTAGATCATATATTATGTTGTTTAGTTGGACAAGCCCGACTTCTCAGGAGAAAGCAAAGACAAACACAGGGGATTTGTAGAACAAACACTGAAAAAAAAACCCAACAAACAAACGGAAAATTGTTTTGGCCGGGGACACTCTCCTCGTGAATGACTATAGCAATTAATAGCTCGTCCGTCAATGTCTGACGATGACCAATACATCTGCAGAGGAGAATATTTCTCAGCTGAAATAAAAGGATTAGAGGAATAAAAGGTTAAGATGACGTATGGCCTCTGCTGTGGCCGATGAGACCATGTCTAACTGAGAAGTGTTTCCTACATTTTGACCATTTAAAAAGTCAACTTCCACCTGTGGATTTGCTCAGCTTGCGGGCTTCTTTCTTGGTTTCGGCATTTCTTGTTCGTGAAGCCTCATAAAATTTGCTGCCCACTATGACTGCTACTTTCCATCTGTGTCTATCAGGAGCTAGGCTCTCTCCTATTAATGTACTTATGCTGAAGTCCTTCAGAGACATTTTCAGGGTGTCTATGTAGCGCTGTTTTTGTGTTGTAGTTGTTGTTTTGATTTTTTTTTTTTTTTGGGGGGGGGGGGGGGGAGGGTGCGGGGGGTGGGGGTGTACACCAACCTTACGCTCCCTGAAGACAGTTCAGAATAGAATACTGCCTTTTGGATTCTGTAATCAGGCATTCTTACGACATGGCCAGCCGAGCGAAGTTGAGTCCTTTTGAGCTTAGAACACAAACTCTCGGTTTTTGCCCTTTAGAGACTTCTGTGTGTGGTACTTTGTCCTGCCATTTGATGCCAAGAGTTCTCTTTAGGCATATCGTATGGAAATTATTACGCCTTTTTGGCACTGCTTTGGTACACCGTCCAGGTCTCGGCACCATACAACAGGGTTGGGAGGACTACATCATTGTGCAATTGTGATATCCCTACTGATCACGGTGAACCAGTATGGGTAATGGAGGAAAAGTTTTCTTTAGAGTACATTTTCTAGTCTCTTCCCCTTGAGGGATGAGCACCTCTGTCCTAAATGGACTGCTAAGATACCATGAGAATATAGACAAGAATAAATGAATCCAATGTTAAAAGATCCAAATTAAAAGATTCAATAAGTAAATGAATGAACTAGTGAATAAAGAAGTAAAAGAATTGTTTTTAAACTATTACTTAATCAGTAGAATTACTACACGTTTGTTTCAGAATTTCTGTTCAGTTCTACATGGTTCACACTCCATCGGTACTATTTAGATCATATATTAACACAGTATGTTCCCTCCTTCAGTTATTGTACGGTCATCCACAAACCCAACACATTTCCGAGCCCTTAGAAGAATGAAGTTAAGATCTCTTGGTGAGAGAAATTCCTTATTTTTTTGCCCTAAAATCAGGAACTCCTTGCCTCAGAAAAATAACAAATTCTAATACGTTTAAGCGATTGCTCAAGACTCATTTGTCTAATTCTGAGTTGTAGGTTGTGAGTAAGTGCTGATATGTTTTCTTTTAACTGCTGTTCGTATGTGTATATAATTAACTAGCTTAAAGAAACGATTGTCAAGTTATTATTGGATCAGTGTGTACTGCATGTGAACAGAAGCCTCTTAGAAGACAGAATTTCCCAAGATTAGATCTAAACGAAACTCATGAAAAACTGGTAATTAAACTGCAGTGACTTCTGAGTCCTTAATTTAACTGTGCACCCTTTAAATGATTCTGAACCACCGTTAATTTTTTTTCAAATTCGAAAGTTAACTGGTTGGGAAGTTTTAGGCGACCAAATTGACGAACTTTCACAAATATATCAATATTTATATAGATGTATGGTTGAGAAAGTATTCTTTCTGCGGCTGAACTGGTTCCCTGTTCCTGTGAAATGTTTAACCTTGTATGAATGAAGTATTACGCCCAGTGATCATGTAATTGATGAAAAGCGCTCAGAGCTTAAACTCGTATGGAATTGTACGCAATATAAATGCAAGCTAACACTAAAATGTCAATTATCATATGACGAGATGAGCTGTCCTTGACCCTGCTGGTAGTTGACCCGAGCCAACTGTGACGCAGCATCCTGGCCGAGGTTTGTGTAAAAAAATAATTCTAGCTATAGATAAACTACCCCACTGAGGAATTGATCACACGTCTGCTGGTAGCTTAGTTTAGTTTTAGTCAGAGTTTTAGGGCATTTTGATCAGCAAATTTTGCAGACAAATTGGTCGTGTAACGAATTTTCATAATAGAAGTGCTCTGATTATCACCGAAACAACTCCCAGAATTCTTTATGGAGAACTTTTCGCAGAAACTCATTAATACAAGTACCTTGACAGCATTATCTCCAAAACTGCAGACTATTGGCGACAGTAGCGGTGGGTAGTGAAAGGCTCACAGGCTTGAGCACCTACCCCCTCCCCACTCACCACCCCCAACTCTATCCCAAAGTCAGTTGAAACCGTTATGACCTCACACAATGAACACAGAGAGATCAACTTGGCGGCTTGCTCGCCTATCCAATCACTGTTGTCACCGCTTAAAACTATAGTAACCCAGCAGCCAATCAAATGTTTTTAGGGCTCAGAGAAGATGAGCCCTTTTCCCACAGCTCGTCCTTAATGAAACTCTTCTTGTAAAAAGGTAGAAGACTGGGAAGATATAACACTGTATAGAGGGCTCACGCTCTGCTAGTCTTGAGAATGGGGTGAAAGTTTACGACACATTTTCCCCCACTGACACAGATACCTAAGAGCTCATTGGTTCTTTGTTGGGTGCATTCAACTTTCTCGACTACACGGCCTAATCCAGCTCATAGAAGTATTATGTTTGAAGTGCTGTGTAGGCATGTATAAATCAGGTCGAACTACTTTTACAGCAACATTTTCATCACATGAAAACTAATTAGAGGAAATTTGGAGGTGAATCGGCTTCGTCCCCACTATGAACAAGAATTTAACTAAGAATAAATAGATGGAAAACAAAGGAAACTCTTCTCGTTTGAATGGTTCTCAAACTGCCGTGGCTCACCGTGAGTATAAAAAAAATCATCAATGATTAGTTCTTATTGCTAGCCACTAGACGGTAAAGAACTGGAAGCAACCTAAGCCCTACCCAACTTTTGGTCCACCCACCGCCACTGATTGACGACGTCCTTCAAAGACTCCAAAATGCATTAATCGCTTGGACAGCAGAATTAATGACAATTTAGAATTTAAAAGATCATTTCACTGAATATTAAATTACAATAAAATGCCATAATGGCAATGTTTTGCCGGTTCTAATGTATTATTATGGTTCAGAGGTATGAAAATCAAGGAAAATATTTCAATAAAAATGACAAAGCCATCAAACAAATTAATATTCCATTTTATATAACTGATTTATTACTCAAAATGAAGTGTTCGCTCTCTCTCTCGCTCTCTCTCTCTCTCTCTCTCTCTCTCTCTCTCTCTCTCTCTCTCTCTCTCTCTCTCTCTCTCTCTTGTC
>NW_004797550.1:423422-427098 GCF_000002075.1 Aplysia californica
CGAAAGGATTTTTGTTTTTAATTTGCATATTATGTATGTGTGAGAAATGGGAATAGACAGACATAGAAACACGCAATAAGGCACGGAAAGAGAGACAGTTAGTTAAACAGACAACTTAGGAAACCTTGAAGATCGTAAAAACAACAGATAGACTGAGCGCCGTACCTTATCTCACCTTGCACGAATCCGTCGACTCAGAAAAGGTGACGTCACAGCAATGCACCTCTCCGTAGTCATGGCAACCAGTAACCAGTTCGCCTGCTGCCCTGTAGCATTACCCAGAGTCTCCAGCATACCGCACCCGACATCTCCCAGTTTGACGTCATAACGGGTCAAGGTCATGAACAGAAGTTTACAAATGAGACAAACGTTGTCCACAAAGGCCAAGGTCGCCACATAATACGAGCTGCGGTAGCGAGGGGTCAAGGTTAGGGAAGTTGCGATAGCAAAGACGTTGCCAGGGAAACCAAGAGCGAAAACCACCCATAGGTAGATGCGGTTGAGGAAAAGTCCGGCCTCGTAAATGGGAAAGTCCTCAATTAATCCTTCGTCGAAAGACAGCACAGATCTGTTTGTGGTGGTGGCAGCTGCTGAGGACTGGGAGGACCACTGGGGGTCATCGTGAGACAGAGACTGGTTGAGAGTCAGCGCGTCGGTCTGGTCTCTTAAGGAGAACATCTGTTGTTAAAGTTGGAACTGTTGTAGGGGTGGCTGGAAGGCTCCACTGGTAAATTCTACGTCTTCACTTTCCTTCTTTTCTTTCTGTTTCTAACTCTGTCTCTGTCTCTCTCTCTGTCTCTCTCTCTCTCTCTCTCTCTCTCTCTCTCTCTCTCTCTCTCTCTCTCTCTCTCTCCCTCTCTCTCTCCCTCTCTCCTCGTCTCCCCCCCCCCCCCACCTTCCAATTGCCGCCCTCTCTGAGGACAAAGATAGTAATGACAGGATTCTACCCCAGTTGAGGGTTATTTGAGTGTGTTACTATGATCTCTCGAGAGTTATTCAACCTGAAAGTTAGCCTTGTTATATACAGGGGCGTCCAAAAGATACCTGAAAATGTATAAATTTACCCAATCATCGTGATAGAGTCGTGTAGTACCCACTCATGCAACAAAAGACATTAAAGATAAATAACTTCTGCTTCATCATTCTCACACAGTGATAATTTTCTAAAATCTAGGACAAGAGTAGCCCGAGATATGATCACTCAAAATTAACCTTAGAAATCATGCTTGACAAAATTGTGTGAAATCAAAGAAACGTTAAAATATTTTCGCCATTGCTAGGGTCAAATTGGTGGAATGGACGTCAAGTATTGTGTATCAAATTTAACAGATAATGTTATTGTCTCTGCAATGAACACTGTACTGTTTCATTACGATATATTCAGATAGATTGGAAAAACGACAGTCACGAACACCAATCAAAACGTGGAATTAACGGTGCGTGCACTTTTCTAGTATTTTGTTTTACGAGCCTTTGGTTTCGTGTAGAGCCCCAACCCTTATTGTGCATGGACTGTGTTGGTTAGATTTTGTACATAATCAACTGTCAGTGAGGAACAGAGACCACGAAACTGCCAAGGTTTTGGGTGGTGAGGCTGGGAATGAACAAAACCTCAGTGGTAAGAATCGACGGAAGGTTTCGTTTAGATGACTACATCGACAAGTGCAGGGACGTTATATCTTACCCTTAGTCCGTCATTGTGTTATTCAAGTAGTCTTCTTTATGCTTGACAAAGCGCCTTTTTACAAGGTCAGAGCCCTAAGACAATTCTCAGAAAAGCAAATCATACCAACGACTGGTTTCCAGTAAATATCCCGGATACGAATCCTAGAGATAATTATGTGGGGCTCAATGAAACAACAGCTGAAGAAACGCAACTCTGCTCCAAGTTCAGACGCTATGTTTGCAACTCTCTTTGTCATTTGAGATGAAATGACAGACAATTAGAAATCTATATCCAATATGTAACACAGTCCATCCCCAAATAGTTCGTGTTCCAAACAAAACAACAATGTCTCGTAAACAAAATGTTCATGAGCAAATATAAGTCCAGGCTTTTCGTGGTATTTTTTTTTACTGATCTGTTATCTATTTTAAACTATCGTAATACAATATGGATTATTGCCGACAAGAAAATTCTCCATTCATACATTAATATACATGCAATATATGTTGATACACTCAGGCATACTTTTCAGTTTGTTTGCTTTGACAGAATTATTTGCCAATAATTATCTTTTAAGTTCAGTTTTGAGCGATCATATTCTGTCGGGCGAAACTTGTTTAGCATAAAATTGGTATGCTGCTTGAGAAGGTCGTGCAAGATTTTAACACGTTGATAGAGGGATTTCATTTTCAAGTTATTTTCGGACGCCATTTTACGTACCTGAAACTGTATAGGTTTAACGCCCTTTTGACATTGTGTTCTGTTGAGAAGGACCGACGAATTCCACGCACGTCTCCGATAGAACCGAGTCAATTGAGCCTTATAAAAACTCCCCGAAATAGTCCAATTTCAGAATGCACCCTTTCGGGGTCGAACCAGGGACATCCGCTTCGTGGTACAGCATGATATCAAGTGAGCTAATGGCTAGCCACACTTTCATTTTATGATAATAATTATTATAGACAGCATTTGTATAACGCAAATTCACTCATAACAGCAACCTCTATACGATTTACAATCTAAATTATTACTGCAGACTACCGGATATCATTCCGAAACAATCTCAACTTCCGGGAAAGCATACAGTACAAGCTGCCTTTTATAGGAGCGAAAAACTAACCTTTTCACAAGACCTTTCTTCTGTCTATGTAGGGGTTCCCTTTCACACATGGGTCGGTGAGAATAATTCGTGTAAAGTGCCTTTTCCAAGGACACAACGTCAAGCCTTTCGCCTCTAACATCACTCATTTCTGAACCTCGTTCACATTTTGATCCACCCTCCGATTAATAATAATGATACTTATTGCTCGTCAGGGGCTCTTGTTGCCTAGAGTTTAAGGTGTTCGCCTCTCATTCAAAGGTCCCGGGTTCGAAAATGATCTCATGCCACGAGCCATTTTGGTGTAAATGGCCTCGTTCATCATACGAGTATGTCCATAACTGGGTTGGAACTACAGAGGTAGGGTCTTGGGTAAGACAATAAACTGCTTTCCGTCTTGGGGACACAATGTTAACTGCATACCCGCCATCATAGACAGTATCCTTGACGTTAATACGTCCTTTCCTTACTTGTTTTCCCTTGTGTTCAGCTACCCTTTCCTTCTTTCCTGTCCTTTTCTCCTGCCGTGGCACCTCTCTCTCTCTCTTGCCCTTTTTAACTCCCAGTGGAGTACAGGCCATCAACAGCATTACTCCAGCGAAGCATGTCCTGAGCATCATTTTCTAGCTGTTTCCATGATGTCCCCGCTTTTTCAATTTCTAACACTGCATCTGTATCTTTTTAAAATGAAGGCAACATAGACAGGAGAGTGTTGTATTTTCATTAATTTATTGCATTTATTGATGTAAAAACAAAAGAAACGAATCAACAAAACGACACAAAGACCACACCGGGTTCACATGATTGATACATGGATCATGTTTTTCTGACTTGTTCCTTTGTACATGAGTAGGCTGAGTAATATTTCTTCCTCCTCCTCCTCCTCCTCCTCCTCCTCCTCCTCCTCCCCC
>NW_004797550.1:430065-432455 GCF_000002075.1 Aplysia californica
GCCGGCAGTAGCGCGTACACCACCGCGTTGACCCAGTCCATGACCAGCAGCGCCCTCTCCTGACCCTGGATGACGTCACAGCTGTGATGGTCAGTGCTGACGTCATACAGGTACCCGTATGTCCGGAAGTAGTGGCAGTTGAGAGCCAGGAGGACCAGCGACATGGCTAGCACGGCTAGAATATGAGTCCTGGTGGTGTGATTAGGATAGACAAAGTAAGACAGAATAAGCAAATCAGCAGCTATAGTTTGGTCAAAAAACTCGGACCAAACTTATTGTCAATAAATATGTCCTCCGCTTTCGAACATAAGTGTTCCAACTTTTGCTCAGTGACCTTGCAATAATTTGTCTTGAGAGTTCAACATTTTTGTAAACACCTCCATGCTGAAAACTAGAAAATTCCTATATAAGTAATAATTTAAAAAAACTAAGTGGGCGATTGCTGCAGATTGTAAGAAGTTTACAGCTTGGGCAATATCGTTTATTATTTTCTTTTTAATCGAGACTTTATTATTAGTGCTTATTGAACGCAAGTTTTGAGAACTTTTGGTGAAAAAAAAGTGTTCATTATAAAATTAATTTCTTGTAACAAGTTTTGCCGCTAAAAAGTGTCATTGGTGAGCTGTGACGTAGGCCATATTCGTATGCAAATTTAATGTATGTGAGAAGCTGGAAGTGTTATTTATGAGCAATCACACTCTACGAATGACGGAGATTTCTTGTGTTTTATATAAATTTATGAAGAAAAGTTTTTGTATCTAGCCTCAATTGTTGAGGAAAAATATTATGATAGAGTTAAGACAAATTGACACAAAGTGCTGTGTAAAGTTTGGGTGACATTGATTTACCCGTTAAAGAGATATTTGAGGATATGTTGCGCCACGAATGTCCGATCCCCTTTTAGTCTTGTACATTAAGGCCATCTGCGGGTGAGATTTTCCCCATTTTTCCCCAGTTTGACCATACAGTTTTTCCTCTCCATTTTTTAAACCTACATCCATTTCCATCAAAGTTTCGAGCGTCCGTTTCAATCAATTATATTTCAAAGTCATTTAAAAATGGGTGTTAAAATATTTTTTTTGCAATTTTGGGTCATGTTTTTTAATATTTTCTTAATTTTTTAAAAATATTTATTTTTTCGACTTTAAATTACATCTTTTCTTTTATTTTCCACCTGAATAGCTTCATTATTTAATACAATGTACATCCAATGGAGACCTATACTGAAATAGAGCCCTTTTTGAAGATACTCTAAGATTAAAATTACAATCAGTGTTTTTGTTGGGAATTTTGAGATTTTTTTGCTCTACATCTACGTACACACTTCCAGAGTCCGTAATTATTTTTTGAATAATAATATTACAAATCTGGCATTATTTGCTCACTACACAGGTGTTGTAGTTTGTATTTGCTAAAAATGAAAGCCAACGGACGAAAACTAAGAGAGAAGATAGCTTTTGAAATTTGATAAAATTATCCAATAAGGCGGATGTTTGCTTGGTTACCATGGTAACCATGTGCTTATAATAATAAATAATTACTTGAATTAATTCTTTAATGTCTGACTAATATGAATATATCATCTTTGCTACATATAGTCAAGGGATATGGATTTTAGAAATTCCACCAGCAGATGGCCTTAAATAAGTAAGTAGCTACATTAGAATTACTAAGCTCTGTCTGCTCAGTAGAGCTACCACCTAGTTTTGTGAAATTTGACGTGAAAAAAATTTGAGTTTCACAGCACGACAAGCTTTTTAAAATGTAATTCTTCGAATATCTTGATTACGATTCCGAATAATCCTACGATTTTGATAGAGCAGATGGAAGAACATCCATTTTTCCGACCTCCTGGTCTTAGTAAGTCAAAACGAAACGGCCGAAATGCCATAGAGAACTTTGCAAAGTGAAAAGGTTTAACGCCCTTCTGAACACTGGGCACTAATGAGGCGGGACCTCCGAATTTAAGGTTAACCTCCGATGGTCCGTTTGCATCTTTTAACCAGATGGTATGATAAAGGTCACCTCTAGACTTCTTTGGATTTCCATGTCACTTTCATTCAGTTTGAGAAAGAGAGGCATATGGACAAATCAACATTCATTTAGTGCAGCCAAAAACATCAGACACACAGGAATGGTATACGGAAATTTAAAAAGTTGACACTACCACTGTCGTCCCCCAACTACCGATGGTCAACAAGATCCGAGCTCGATTCCCATGTGTGGAGAACAGAATTTATCAAGTGTCTGTGTCAATCTGCCGGGATGATGTGTCTCTCTTTGCCCCGGGGAAAATGTTATCCCGTATCTCGGTCAACTATCAGCGGGGACGAACTTGTATCTCTCTCTCTCTCTCTCTCTCTCTCTCTCTCTCTCTCTCTCTCTCTCTC
>NW_004797550.1:433062-438704 GCF_000002075.1 Aplysia californica
TATCTGTCAAAGCCCAGACAGTCCCTGCTCTCTATAATCAAAATATTGTATATTTATTGCATGTGGCATTCTTTCCAGTTCAATTTGGTGCTTATTTTATACATACTTTACTTCTATTTTTTTCCTCTCTCTGGTAGACTTAGGATGTCTAGGGGAGGTGCAGGGTTCGGTCCTGTGTTAGGTGTGTAGCGAAAGATATTATGTTAGGTCGTTCCAGGGCCTTTTTTAACCCCGTCCAGCCAGGTCTTTCTTGGTCTTCCTCTTGATTTTAAGCCAGAATCATGGATATGGTAAGCTCAAGCCGCTAGCTGTTTCTGGGGCATTGTGGTTAGATGTCCAAACCATTTGGCTCTTTGACTCTCTATGAAATGTTATTACTGGTGGTTTTAACTTTTATAGGCGTATGGTCTCGTTCCTTATGCGGTCTCTTCTGGTGACGTTAATGGTTTTGTGGAGACACCCCATTTTGCATGAATTGGTTTTTTTTTCTTTTGTCTTGTTTAGAGACCATATTTGGCACGGGTACGTTAATATTGGTATGAAGATGCTATTGGTGAGTTTAGATTTCACTTCGGTTGAGATGTCCTTGTGACTGAGCAGGGGTACTAGTTTGTAGGTCACTGCATTTGCCTTCATAGTTCTTGTTTCTATTTCTTATTTTATACCTATGGGCTAAAAAGGAGCAGGGTTATAGGCAAATTAGTGATGCCGAAAACTTGGATGATAAAACTGGTTACGATCAAAGGAGGAATAACCTTACTGATTGGTCGAATTAAAGAACATGCAGGGCTGTCATTATGTCCTTTGTTGCTTTCAAACGCTTCCTTTTCCAGACCTCGCTGCTCCAATTTGCCCCAGACACAGACATTTTAGACCCTTCGAATGCCCAACATCACAAAATCTCTTAGTCTTAGTTATGCCCACAAGAGCTTCTTCTATTCTGTGTGTGTAGTTGTTTTGCAACGTAATCAACACATATTGGCCTAACAAAGCCAAGCCCAAATTAATAAGCATGCATTTTTGTTATCTTTGTTCAAGGAAACCCAATAAAGCAGCAGAGATAACAACGGTTGACTAAATCAAACCACTTTCAACAAAAACAGCCACCGTAAAGTGACTGAGTATGAGAGGACGTATAGGACCTATCAGTAGCACCCTCCATATATTCAAATAGATAGATAGATAGATAGATAGATAGATAGATAGATAGATAGATAGATAGATAGATAGATAGATAGATAGATAGATAGATAGATAGATAGATAGATAGATAGATAGATAGATAGATAGATAGATAGATAAAGGAAGAGAGAGAGAGGGAGAGAGAAGGAGAAAGAGAGAGAGAGAGAGAGAGAGAAGAGAGAGAGAGAGAGAGAGAGAGAGAGAGAGAGAGAGAGAGAGAGAGAGAGAGAGAGAGAGAGAGAGAGAGAGAGTTGGGGCAACAACTGTCAAAATCGAAAGGATTTTTGTTTTTAATTTGCATATTATGTATGTGTGAGAAATGGGAATAGACAGACATAGAAACACGCAATAAGGCACGGAAAGAGAGACAGTTAGTTAAACAGACAACTTAGGAAACCTTGAAGATCGTAAAAACAACAGATAGACTGAGCGCCGTACCTTATCTCACCTTGCACGAATCCGTCGACTCAGAAAAGGTGACGTCACAGCAATGCACCTCTCCGTAGTCATGGCAACCAGTAACCAGTTCGCCTGCTGCCCTGTAGCATTACCCAGAGTCTCCAGCATACCGCACCCGACATCTCCCAGTTTGACGTCATAACGGGTCAAGGTCATGAACAGAAGTTTACAAATGAGACAAACGTTGTCCACAAAGGCCAAGGTCGCCACATAATACGAGCTGCGGTAGCGAGGGGTCAAGGTTAGGGAAGTTGCGATAGCAAAGACGTTGCCAGGGAAACCAAGAGCGAAAACCACCCATAGGTAGATGCGGTTGAGGAAAAGTCCGGCCTCGTAAATGGGAAAGTCCTCAATTAATCCTTCGTCGAAAGACAGCACAGATCTGTTTGTGGTGGTGGCAGCTGCTGAGGACTGGGAGGACCACTGGGGGTCATCGTGAGACAGAGACTGGTTGAGAGTCAGCGCGTCGGTCTGGTCTCTTAAGGAGAACATCTGTTGTTAAAGTTGGAACTGTTGTAGGGGTGGCTGGAAGGCTCCACTGGTAAATTCTACGTCTTCACTTTCCTTCTTTTCTTTCTTTTTCTCTCTCTGTCTCTGTCTCTGTCTCTGTCTCTGTCTCTCTTTCTCTCTCTCTCTCTCTCTCTCTCTCTCTCTCTTTCTCTCTCTCTCTCTCTCTCTCTCTCTCTCTCTCTCTGTCTCTCTCTGTGTTTGTCTCCCTCTTTCTCTCTCTCTGTCACACACACCCACAAACTCTCACTCTCTTTCTCTCTCTCTTTCTCTATTTTTCTCTCTGTCTCTTTCCATCTCTCTCCGTCTCTCTCTCTCTTTGTCTCTCTCTCTCTCTCTCTCTCTCTCTCTCTCTCTCTCTCTCTCTCTCTCTCTCTCTGCCTTGTTGAAACTATTGCTGTGGTGGCTGGAGTGCGCCACTGGTAGGTCTCCCTCTTCTGTTTCTATCTGTCTGCCTGTCTTGTTTTTCGCCACAGCGAAATGACCGACATGGTGTCCGTGTGTGCTACTTATTGCTCATAGAAGCCACTGTGTCTCTTGTTGTTAATGATGATGTTGAGCTGGTGTTATCTATATTTCTAGTTGCTGCTGCTGCTGCTGCTGTTGTTGTATGTCGTCACTCACTTTGTCTAATTTGACGTTATTGGTCTTGATACATTGTCTGTAGAATGAATGGAGAGTAATTTGCTGTAAGTCACTGTGCCCGATTGTACAAAGTTGTATTTCCTCATGCAAAGATCACATCATAGTAGATGAAAACAACTTAAGGCTAGGAATCAAAACACAATAACAATGTTATATTGAGGTCATCATCAAGATATGCTAATAAACTAACTCCAAATGATTCTAACCCAAAGGCTCAGAGATGGAATACTATTTTAAAATTATGATAACGCACACACACACACAAATCCCAACCAAAACACACGCGCGCACACACACACACACACACACACACACACACACACACACACACACACACACACACACACACACACATCGCAAAGTTGATCCGCAGTCATGTAGCTATATAGTAGTAGGCACTTTTCCATCAAGTCGTATAGTGTAAAAGTCGAGTCCTTGCTAAGAGGTTATAAATAGAGTTAGAGGTCTTAGCTATGACGTCACGAGTGTCAAACTGGAGAGGCGTACCGCTATTCCGGAGAGGAATATAAGTCCAGTCGGTGCACAGCAACACTTTTCAATCACGAATTTGTTATACTCTGCGAATTCTTTTGTTGTTGATTTCCTTTTTATTTGATTTGCCTATCGCTAAAATGTGCTCACAGGGTTTTTTGTGATTGTTTCCCTTTAAATGAGCCAGATAAAAAACTTCAAATAATGCAAATAGGGCCTTTTACATGGTGAGACCATATTGGTGAATAAAATTAAGAAAAAATGAATGACATGGACTTGAAGCTCGCTTGTTAAAATAAAGAACATAATTTTTTAAAAACTGTTTGCTCTGTCTCGCCCAAACAGTATGTCTAGATCATAGACCTATAATTAGTTTATAATAGGTCTATGGTCTAGATTTAGCACAGTTGACCACAACAAGACGCTCGTATTGGCCCTCTGAAATCAGGAATGTGACTGGGAAGCTGCTAGAATCTTCAGCTGCAATTCTAGCACATTTTCTAGGCTGGCTGAATGGAAAAGAACCACAGTCGATGTTGTTGAGATGGGAGACGATAAAGTAGCCAACCAGGCGTAACTACCCACCAATAAGACAGGCGAAATATTCTGTCTCATTTGCGGAACCGATGCCAAACAGCTTATTATGCAACAGCAGCAGCAGCAGCAGCAGCAGTGGTTCATGGAAGATGGGGTGTTGTGTCGCCAAACACCGTTGCCAATCAACACCAATTTTTAGAAAGTATTGAGAACGTTTTAAGATAAACCAGCTATTTATCGAACTATAGCATTTTAAAATGTTGTCAATATATAATTGTTTGTGCCCGATAGGAAACAATAGTAATAATAATAATAATAATAATAATAATAATAATAATAATATGATATAATAATAATAATAATATGATAATAATAATAATAATAACAATAATAAAAATAATAATAATAATATGATGATGATGATAATAATATTAATGATAATAATAATAATAACAATATGATGATGATGATGATGATGATAATAATATTAATGATAATAATAATAATAATAATAATAATAATAATAATAATATTTTTAAAAAATAAATAAATAAATAATTTTCGATGATAAATGATAGTAATACTACTACTACTACTACTACTACTACTACTACTGCTGCTGCTGCTGCTGCTGCTGCTGCTGCTACTACTACTACTACTACTACTACTACTACTACTACTACTACTACTACTACTACTAATATAATACCAACAATAATAATAATGATGATAAAAGCAAAATCTACAAAAGGAATGAAAGCAACGTTTGCTTACCAAAAGTAAAAGAAACAGCTCTGCCTTTACTTTAGCTGTATACACCCTGACTGAGATCAAAAAACACCCTCAGAACGGTGCTGTGTCTAGATCCTATTCACAGACTGATACGCTATGAAATGGTTATGAGCGATCAAGGATGATAATATTAATAGATAGCAGCTGTAGAGCGCAAATTCCGGTTCAACAGCAAGCTCTAGGCGCTTTACAATTATGATCTATATTATTACCCCCAGCAGACCTGATAGCAATCTGAAACAATCTCAACTTTCTGGGGGTGAGATTTAAACAATTGTGCAAAAATGTAATGGTATCACGCGCTCTCGGGCATACACGTGCGCTTATGCACACTCACATAATATAAAAATACATAATATGTACGGACTAACTCGCCTTTTAAACCCCACTCACACATACACAGACCCATACACACATACACACACACACACACACACACACACACACACACATACACACACACAGACACACACACACACCGACACACGTGCGTAGTGACACACACACATAGATACCCACACACATACATACATACACACACACAAACACACATACACACACAACACACACATACACACACATGTGCACATACAAACACAAACACGCATGCACTCGGAAGTAAACAGCTTGTTGAAATAACACTATAACCCTAACAGCCAGTAACAACAACCTCTACACCACAAACTTACCCTGAGGCCCTCCTTCACGAGACACCACAAAAACCGTTCCTGTAACTCCAGTTAAATGCAACAACAAAAACTATCGTCATTATAATAATGTATCATTTTATTCCATTGAGCGAGATTCTTTGTGTACCGAGGTTTGAACTCCCACTGGGCAAGCTGTGGTTGGCTGCCTGCTGGCAGGGGGCTTGTCTCTTTGTCTTCTTTTGTTTTGCGTATTAATTCTTTAGTGTACTGAACTTTGTTCATTGATTTTTGCCGTTGGGGTAGCCTATTCTTTCTCTTTTTTATTTTATTACTATCTTCATAATTTTTCTTTAAATTATTTCATTTACTTAATTATTC
>NW_004797550.1:439017-443004 GCF_000002075.1 Aplysia californica
CTCTCTCTCTCTCTCTCTCTCTCTCTCTCTCTCTCTCTGTTTGACTAAGTGTGCGTCTGTGCACGCGATGCACTTTTCTTGGGTCGACTTTGGTAAGCTTATTTGGTAAGATGTAATTTTGGGGTAAAATCCTATTGACAACCCAATGCTAAATAGACTCAATGACCTTAGAAACATGATACATACGATTAAAAACAGTTAATTATTTTTGGTGAAAGGGAAAAATAACAGGCTTCATATTAGCCATGCTCATAAACTGTATGTAGTTTTTCTTAAAATTAGACTCCCGATCACTGTAGGCCATACATTGAAACGAGCATTGAGAGCTTGCAAATATAGAATTACTAGTTCAGGTATGCTTTAAAAAGAAGTAAGTCATCAACACTCACACACACACACAAACACATACATACACACACATTATAATTATTCTATTGTGCTCATTCTCTGGTGACTCTATGTGTTTTCTTTTTTTTAAAGATTTAAATAAATAACATTTCATGCATACTGGCTCATTTAACTTACAGCATTTTTTTTTCAAATACATGATATACTCGTAATCCGACAAAGAACACATACACAAACAGACAATCACTGTGGTTACTCGTTGCCCTTGCTGCTAGAAAACCGAAAAACAGCTCAACTGTTGGCCTACATGTCTTTTTTTCCATATAAACAAAAACAAAACAAAACATAACAAAATACAAAACAGCCCCACACCCAAACCAAACCCCAATTAGCTGTGATCAAAACTGAGCCATTCCCCTCCCTAAATGATATAACGGAAACCCACTGGGGTGAGAGAAGGCTATTGACAGAGACGTTTTTTGTGAGCCCCAATATGTGCCATAGTCTGCGGCGTGTGAACGATGAACCGTTATCTCAGCGGCCTGGTGTGGGGGCCGGGGTGTGATGTCATTACACGCAGGCTGCATCGACCCTCTGACTTGACTCCGTCTCTGGTGGCGAGAATGACAGAAAACCCAGTAACTGACAAAACTAGGCTGCTTTTGGCTCAGATCAGTGTAGTACACGTTCCCGACTTTTCCTCTCTGGCCTTGTACCCAGTGGTAAGCCGTACGGACACTGCTGAATCTGACGAAGGACGGAGAAATCTGTCCATCATAATTATATCTAGTGGAGGGATTAAAGTAAAAAAGTAAAGTTGTTCCCGCATCCGATCCGGAGACAGCTTCCAGGCCTATCCTCTCATCCCACTCGTTCCCTACTCCTATATTCCAGTCAGCATTCTGAGATGTTTAGCTATAACTTTTTTGATGTTTAGTTTACTCTCAGGGTCATTTCAATACTTGTGAAATCTAGAAATGTCCGAGAACACAGTTAGCTCAGTTGGTATCACGATGGATTGCGGTTTGAATCCACAAAACACCGCTTTGTTTCTGTTGGGGTTTTTTTGGGGGGGTTTTGGGAGAGGGGGGGGGTTGTAAGCGTTTTATGGCGCGATGCAACTGCATAATGTCATATGAGCGCATATGGAAGGGAATTTTGAATTTTTCCCGGGTTGCGGCCGAAGCCTACTCCTATCGATTTTGAACCACCAAAGGATCTTTAACTTGCGCAAGTTGCCTAGTGGAACCTCCGAGATTTTTCGCCCTTGTCTGAGAAGGCTAGGTGTAGGTCTTTCCTATCATAAAATCTGGGATGTGGCTGAAAAACAGCAGTAAGAAGGAGCCAAGGCGTAGCAGTAAAAAGGCTGCAGAAAGAGTCAAGAGCCCTGAGGAGGGGATAAAGGAGGTGAGGGGGTAGGGGCAGGAAGTGGAGATGACAGAACATTGCTAGAGAGCAGGAAAGGAGGTGAAAGGAGACAATTTTCAGATAAGAAAAATTTCCGTCGTTATTCGAATTCGAACCCGCGACCTATTGAATGAGAGGCGAACACCTTAACTTCTAGAATGGTATAGGTTTTAACACTGTTAGATTATTTTCTTCTATTTGGATTGGTCCATTCAGAAATTGACGTTAAATTTGGAGGTCAGATATCCTAAAAACAAACACCTTTACAGTATTGAAAGGGGCATTCAATCTACACATTGACCAACAGCCAATGACAAGAAGAATAATGAGGGAAATCTGACCAATTATAAGGAATGATACACGTATAAAAATTCATTTTCGCCCAGACTGGCATATACGGGGTTAACCTGCATTCCACGATCCTTGCGTTCGCAACAGTTAGGAAGCCCGCACAAATCACAGATGTTGTTATGTCCTTTGGACGGGCTCGTGCTTCAGAACCCGGATGTTGGTGTGGCGGTTTGCGTCGATAGCCACAGACGTGGAGGAGGAGTGGGTGGCGCAACAGAGGATAGTTGGCTTCACCTGTTTGTTTTTATGGGCCACTTCAAGAGACAAAATTGAAACAGACATTGGCAATTATGGTGCCCCACTCATTCCTTTGCTCGGACGTTCCCAAAAAATCTGATCTTTCCGGGGTTTATTTTTCCAGTAGCCCACTTTGCTATCTTAGAATTACAAAGTCCTGTCTGACATTTTTTGTGCAATTTTAAGTAAATCGGAACAAGATGTCAGAAACCAAATTTTAATGTTCTATCTACTCGGATTCATTATCAAGATATTAAAAGAATTGCATTCGAAAAAGCTTTACATGTTGTGAAACTTAAAACAAAATATTGCGCCACATTTCCCAAAACTAGTACCAAGCTGTTAGAACTGTGTAATTATAAGGTGGATTTTTGTTCAAGTTCTCTATGTAGGTTATTCACGTTCTCCTTAGCTCTTTGGTCTTCTAGTTTTTTTTAAATGACAGCACAATGCTCACTGCCTTTGTGACGATTCAAGTATCTCAGCATCTATCGCTTCATAAATTGTTTTCATTACTGTCCGTCCCACGTTGGCTTCTTTTATCACTTTCTTTTGATGACTGTCAGATTTCATTTTTGTCTTTTTGTAAATGCGATACACGCTCCACCAGACCTTAAAAGGTCATCTGAAAGGTGGACACAAGACAATAAGGTTTCTTGTGTCTGTTCGTGAATTTATATTGCATTGTATATTTTTAGTGAACACATTTTCAACCTCACTGCGAGACTGTTTTTCTGGTATAAAATTTTACACATATGCATTTATATTATATGTATAATACTTTGTTTTACGTACACATTTGTTTCGATTAATTTTTAAGATGTGATGTCTTTTTCATTGTAATGCGCATTGAGCATCTTTTAGGAAATGGAAATGCGCAGTATAAATGCTATTTATTATTATTATTTATTATTGATCTGGGATCTAAAAGATCCACAGTTTCCTGACTTTATTATAGTAATGTTACATTTGTCACCGTGGAGAAATCAGCGGTTCGTCAAAATAAGGAAATCGAAGCAATCGACCTTTTTTCAGCTCTTTGGGCAATTTGAATCATTTTTGTTTTTTTAGTTCCAACAACTATTACGCATGTTAAAAACTTATTTCTGTGTGACTCTGACTGATTAACATGGATCAAAGGCACAAGAAAATGTAAATTTTCCAAAAGACACTCAATCTTTGGAAGTCATCAAACTTTGCCGGTCATTTTCTAGGTAATGTTACCTCTTACATCAGGTGACCCCCACTTCCTCCAATTGCAAAATATCTCGTCTTCTTTCAAGATAGGTAGGTGGGGTTTTGTTTTTCATCAACCGCAAAGGAAATTAACAGGTTTCAAAAGTTCACCAATAATTCGATAAGCCCCCAAAAGGATGAGCACCCTATTCCATTATGCCTTACATAATATTGAGAAAACCTCAACTATTTCATTGTTCTACAGTTTTGTTTTCCTCTTAATTGAAATTATAACTTGAAGACGCGGTCTTTTTTGGATGCTTTAAAGACAGAAAACTAACTCCCTTTTACAAACGTCTTCATCCTTTTCTTCTTCTTCTTCTTCTTCTTCGTTTTCTTCTTCTTTTTCTTCTTTTTCTTCTTCTTCTTCTTCTTCTTCTTCTTCTTCTTCTTCTTCTTCTTCTTCTT
>NW_004797550.1:444306-446028 GCF_000002075.1 Aplysia californica
TCTTCTTCTTCTTCTTCTTCTTCTTCTTCTTCTTCTTCTTCTTCTTCTTCTTCAAATTTTTCAAATTCTTCAAATTCTTCAAATTCTCCAAATTCTTCAAATTCTTATTCTTCTTCAAATTCTTCTTCAAATTCTTCTTCAAACTCTTCCTTCAAATTCTTTTTCTTCTTTTCCTTCTTTTCAAGTTCTTCTTCAAATTCTTTTTCAAATTCTTCATATTCTTCAGGTTTCAGAATTGGAACAGACATTGATCATGGCGGTACAAACTCCTTCCTGTTGTCTCTCCTCTTGATCAGCTGAGCTTTCCTAATTGTGTTACTGGTTGCAAAGCTGTTCATGTCATCTGTGTATGCTGTTCTTTGTCTTCCTCTGCTCTCCTTTCCTTCTATCTTTCCACACAGCAGCAGTTTCTCAGGTCCGTTTGATCTGTTTATGTTGTCAAAGAATCTTTAATTTCTTTTCGACAAAAGTCTACAAAAGAATATTTCTGGTTCATATAGTCTCATTTGTGGTGAAAGTTCCAAACTAAGCAGCACCGTGGCCCTTTGTCTTTAGTTTCGTTGTAGTAAGAGATTTACGGTACTAGCAACACATTAAAGTCATATAGATGTACCGAAGCCTTTTGCCTACGTACTGCTGACCGAGCCTATATTGTATCAGCTACGTCCTTAGTTAAAATACTCGTGAAGGGAACTAATGACAGACAGGTTTCTGCTCACAAAATGTAACCCGCTCAGAACTCATTAGAGGAGGAGCGGAAATTTGCTCTGGATTGTATTGGTGGTATCGATGATGATGGTATCGAACAAGCCTACCAGGTGTGAAAAGATCCAAAAATTATGTTCTTTAGGACCATAGAAATAATTAACTTGGAGGAGAGCAGCAACAGCTTTTAATGACATTTTAGATTTTAAAAACTTAATATCACTTTTGGAAAAAAAAAAACATTCAATGAAAAACCACCACCACCACCACCACCACCACAACAACAACAACAACAACAACAACAACAACAACAACAACAACAAGAATAACAACAACAACAACAACAATAACAACAACAACAACAACAACAATAACAACAACAAACAAACAAAGCAGTCTCGATACTTGACGAAAAGAACAAGTCTAACACACACTAAATAATTTTATTATTACCATCAAAGATCGTACATAACATAACAGTTCATTCAGCCAGAAAAGTGTCCGCAGAAGTCTGCGCTTTGGTTCAGATGGCGCTACAGTCTTTTTTTTAAAGCTCTCTTTCGTTTCTCCAGAAGAAGAATAGGAATAGCACAGTTTGTTTATTTCGCTTTTATTGTTTTTCACACAAGAAGGGTAACTCTGTTCGCAAAATCCACACTTTTTCGAAAAGGGTGCCACCAGATTTTTGAGACATTTTTTAAATTGGCCCAGATAGAGCAGTGAACTATCCTTTTAAGTACGATCTTTGTTATTACTTTGTACTCAAAATTAAATACGCTAAAAGAGAATCGAATACAACAGAGTTAACGGCCAAAATTTCCGCTGCCACATTAATATTAATGACGTCTTTTAGTTCGTGCGTCAGATGAATGAATGATTTGTTTATGTATCGGAAATAATCTTCATCACACGTGTTCTGAAGAGAAATTTTTGTTAATAGAAGGTAATACATTACTGCCTCAATAGTACCTTATATATTTTAAAGTGTCTTTTCGGGGAAAGGGGAGGGGGGGGGGA
>NW_004797550.1:446282-448062 GCF_000002075.1 Aplysia californica
TGTGTGACAGTAAGCCAGTTTGTGAGTGCAAGCATACTGCGTGTGTGTGTGTGCATGTTTGTGTGAGTGTGTGAGTGTGTGTGTGTGTGTGTGAATGTGTGTGTATGTGTGTACGTGGTGAAACACGAAACCAATATGCTGGATAATAGAGATGTATCTTATCTTACCTTATCTTATCGTATCTTATCTTATCTTATCTTATCTTATCTTATCTTATCTTATCTTATCTTAAAAATATCAGAATTTTAATTTACTTATCTTTTCTTTAAAAATCTACATTTTATTTTTCTTATCTAATCTTATTTTATCTTTCTTATCTCATCTCATTTTAAGTCATATCATCTCATCTCATTTCGTCTCATCTCTTCTTCTCTTAAAGATACTTTCATTTTAATTCACCCACTTTCTCTCACCTTCACTCACCTTCACCCCTCCCCTCTCTCTCTCAATTCTCGCCTTTTCTGGAACCACGCCCAAACACACAACCCACGTCAAGTCTCTCATCTGGCTTAGGGTTGTACCGAAATTAGTTTTGGTCAAGCGAAAGAAGTTTCTTGTTTCTTTCCGCTTTGAAGACATCCATCCCATCCATGAAGACCCGCGTCTACTTGTTGTATCAACTTACATCAGGAAGGAATGGGGTACTATTATTGTTGTTGTGACTGAAAATCCAGACAAGCTAAATTAAATCCAGTAGTGAAAACGGCGTCTTCAATCTAGCCCACTTCCGCCATGATCACTGACAGCAAAAGACAAAAGCAACGGCTAGACGGTCATTTCTCTTACCGTAATTTCAGCCTTCGCTATAATAATATGTGAGGCAGCGTGGTGGAATCAGGCTCTCGTCAAAATAATCAAAGTGAAGAAACTTGCATTTTTCCACAGGTTTATGAATTTTTATCAAATTTTTGGTTTTTGGCTGAACACCTTTCTTGCCATTTAAAGAACTCATTTCTGTGACGGTTTGACTGAAAAACGTTGATTAAAGGCACAAAAACTTTAAATTTTCAATTATCACGGACTCTTAAGCTAAGGAAATAACTAACCTTTGGGGGCCTATTTCTCACTAATTTTACCTCTGAAACAAGGTGACCCCCACCTCCTTCATTTGCAAATATCTTGGCTTGTGTTCAAGATGAACGGATGTTTTTTTCTTCCAAATAAAGAGAAGTAAACAAGCTATAAGATGATAACAATAACTCTACATGCCCAACAATTGACGAGAGCCTGATTCCACCACGATGCCTCACATATGATCTAAGCGAACAAGATACCAACTTAAACGAGCTTACTTAGACTCGTTGTTTTGTGAAGGCGTAACCATAATACCATTCCAGGACTACGACCTTCGAAACAACTGTCTTATTTTAGACTATTTATTTATTTATTCAATTTTAAATTTGTTGTTATTTTCTTTATTGTTTGGTTGTTGTTGTTTTTTAGGGGGGGGGGGGGAGGGTAAGGTGATTAATTGAAACGTTTTTAAATCCCCGTTGACATAATTTAGATAATTTAAGAGGCGGGCTTCATTCAGACCTTGCCTTCCAGGAACAGCACGAGCTGAGATAGTTATATCTGATCATAATGACAGAGCGGCCCGAGAAGAAAACAAGATTCTCCTCTCTCACTCAGGAATCGAACTCAGGTCTCATGCGTGCGAATGAAACCTATTCATTTTAGGCTGTGGTTAGCGACTGATGTCTCTAGTGGGGCAATATGAAGATCTGCTGACCACAGTGAAGAGACGAAAACTAAAATGGTATGGGCATGTCACAAGATC
>NW_004797550.1:448767-452196 GCF_000002075.1 Aplysia californica
TTGTGGGACGCGCACTAGTATAATATTAGAGCAGGTTGAAGATAGTTAAGATTATAGTAAATGAGATGCTGTATGTTTTATGTTTTAAGTCTATAATAAATGAGATGATGTATGTTTTATGTTTAATAAACGTTTGATGGCACATGAAACACAATAAGATTAAAATATTAGTTCCGAACATTGGAGGTGTTAGAGTGCTTCAAGGGAGTAATAAACACAAGAGGAAGGAGGAGAGATAAGGAAGATAAATGTTAGATGAAAAAGAAGGAGTAAACCACAACAGGGCACCAAATAACCACCTACAGATACGGTGTAATCAATTTCAATATCTTTGGGTTGGTGAAGAGAACCAAGATTCTTTCACTTTAAATTTCTTTTTATCACTTAAGTTTGGAGGACTAAATCATCGTGCGTTGGAATAGCGCTCTCAAGAAATAATAACACTTTCACCCCTACAAGGTGGTGTATTTTTCTTTCTTTCAGTCTTTTTTTTTCATTAAAGCATGTAAGTATTCATGGCAGCCTACACAATTCCACGTCCGCACTTTGTGTACTCCGGAGCAATCAAGTGAAGTGCTCAAAGTGGAGTCCGAAAGGTTTATTGTCTTGTCATTTAGGTGTAACCCCGCTTCTTTGACCCTGGGCTTCAGCTAGGTCACCGCGACATAATTAGATCACCATTAGTAGACCTGAATTCGATTACCGAGTGTGAAGTATCTCGTTCTTTTGCTGGGACGATACCTTGGAATAACTAAGTTCGATCTGACCGTTTTGGTCGTTCTGATTTACTAGGACTATGAAGTCAGAAACCAAATGTTATATTTAGCTCTAGCCCACTCGTAAGATCATTCGTAGTCGTTATCGCGGTTTTAAATCAATTGCATTCGAAAAATCTTGACATGTTGTGAAACTCCAGCATGTTGTATGTCTTTGTCTTCTATCCCGTGGTTGGGGCAACCGTTGGGACACCACTGCATTGGAAAACCAGCTCTCGCCATCTATTTTTGTCCTCTGCTCTCCTCAGATTGTCGCCCAACGTCTTTCCTGTTCACTCTTTAATGTTGTCCTCCCATCTCCTTCTCTGCCTTTCTCTCTTTCTCTTTCCTTGTACGGTTCCTTGCAGGATTGTTTTGGCAAGTCCTGTGAATCTTGTGACATGCCATACCATTTTAGTTTTCGTCTTTTCACTGTGGTCAGTAGATCTTCATATTGTCCCACTGCGTTGGTGATTCTCTTTCGTACTTCGGCATTTGAAACGTGGTCTTTGTACGAGATATCAAGGAGTCTGCGGTAACATCTCATCTTTGTGATCTGAATCTTTTTCTCCAATTCTGCTGTTCTAAAAAAAACAAAAAAAACTAGGAACTGAAAAGATCGGACTTTGTAATTCTAGTGTAGCGAAACGAAGGGGAAGGCTTTGGTGTGACGTGGTATGCCTACATATTTTATAGCGCTTCAGACACAGTAATGGCTGGTTAGGCGTCAACGAGGACCATGTATTGATAGAAGATTTGGTAAATACTTACTGCTAACAGTTTTGTTTTCTGTATGTGGGTGATATACCCCACCAAAAAAAACAACAACAAAAAACAAAAAAACAAACAAACAAACCCATAAAACATTAATTGGTGCGACATTACACGACCGTACTCTTTGGGCGAGCCTCACCTAGGGGTCTGGGGGTAGGGGACGGGTTATTGTTTGTTTTGTTTTTGTAAGTGTTTTACGGCGCTCGCAACTGCATAAGGTCATATGAGCGCGCGGGACACACTAAACTTTTTCAGTTGGTAGGAAATTATGAATTTTGCCCGGGTGGCGGCCGAAGCCTACTCTAATCGATTTTTGACCACCAAGGGATCTTTAACGTGCACAACGTGCACACGGGACCTCCTAGATTTTTTCGCCCTTGTCCGAGAAGGCTAGGTGTAGATCTATACTACCAGAAGATCAGGGGTGTGGCTGAAAGACAGCAGTAAGAAGAAGCCAATGAGTAGCAGTAGAAAGGCTGCAGAAAGAATCAGGAGCCCAGAGGAAGGGGCAAAGGAGGTGAAGGGATGGGGGCAGAAAGACGAGACGAAAGCAGACGACAGAACATTGCTAGAGAGTTGGAAAGGGGGTGAAATGAGACAAATTTAGAGAAGAAAATGTTCGGTCGCTACCCGGATTCGAACCCGGGACCTTTGAATGAGAGGCGAACACCTTAACCTCTAGGCCACGAAAGCCCCCTTGGAGGACGGGTTAGAATAGGCGACAAAATATAAAAAACAAAAAACACATATATCTTACCACTAACATTCATACCATTATACTGTCCTCATTTTGCTTAAGTGATGAAGTATCACGATATTTACTCACTCACGTACTCACAGGTGGCGTCAGTGGCCAAGTGGTTAGGCGAGGGGACAAGTAATCGTGAGATTGTGAGTTCGGAGGTTCGAGCCTCAGCTGTGCCCTACGTTGTGTCTTTGGGAATGGTACCGACAAGAATTTACCACTATGCTCGGTCCTCTCGGAAATGTACTTTAAACTCGGAGGTCCTGCCACTTTAAAATGTATAATAGTGTTGATAGAAGCGTTGACAGATACCATTTCACTATTTCATATTCTCACAATCATTAACGTCTGATACGAATAAAATCGTTTGTATGGCACCAAAAAAGGGGACACGGAACAGGAAAAAAGTAACAGAAAAAAATCACTTCCTCTGAGTGCAATATCTAGGACTCTAGTACGAAAATCCGCATGAACAAATACGCACATGCATCTCACAAACATACATTGAAGCTCATAAGAGCATGAAGTGCATCTGTATATTCCCAGGTATACAAATTAAGACTGGACCCATTAAGCTCTTAAGCCGCACTTTATCCAGAGAAAATCTCCCAGACAAAGAGAGAATTTCTTTGATTCTCCCAAAAAACAAATCCCATCCATTCTCTGTCCCCCTTCCAAAGAGGGTCCTCTGCAATTACACACATTTTTCCCTTCATCAAATTTTCCCTGAGCTCGAAGAGTTTCTCAAATTTTTTACCTCTTACAATTTCCGCCTGGACACCCTGTCATTCTAGATTTTTCCGGAAGCTGCTCTAGGCCAGGTTGGCCTACATCTGTCATCATGGCGGATCTAAAGTGGGCGTAACCCACTACTTCCGGTTCTGATGTTCTCAGCTGCCATCGCTGTCTCATCTGCTGCCGTTTCGTTTATCCGGAAGATCTAAAAATGATGAGCAGATTATCCTGTGACCTTTCTGTTTTTACATCGCTCTCTGCGATAATTAGGTCGGACATATTAGATGGCCAGATGCACAGCCGCCGAAATTTAGTAATTGCTCGCTGCTCTTTTCATTTCAATTTGTAAGGAAAGAAATTGATTATATCTATCTATCTATCTATCTATCTATCTATCTATCTATCTATCTATCTATCTAT
>NW_004797550.1:454705-456062 GCF_000002075.1 Aplysia californica
GAGAGAGAGAGAGAGAAACGCAGAGAGAGAGAGAGAAAGAGAGAGAGAGAGAGAAAGAGAGAGAGAGTGAGAGAGACAGACAGACAGACAGACAGACAGACAGAGAGGTCCAACCCTCCACAACCTGTCATATCGGATAAGGTCGCTGCTTATCCACAGACCCGAATCATCCGATTATCTACATGTCTATGTACACACGTCTGACGTCCAAATGACAAGACTTAAGATCCAAAACTATCACTATTTATAATTCTTTGAAAGAATCCTTATCTTACTTAATTGCATTGCATATCATTGGATGATACCAACCGTGTCAATCAGGATCCCATATCGATAGACGTGCTATTCAAACTGTATTCCAGGATCCTGTGAAGTCACTGCTCAGCCTGCAGACATTTATTCTAACCAGGCAGGAGACAATCTTCTTCATTTACGACGCAACTCAGTACCGAAGTCGGCAGTTTTGATATTCTTTGTTGTTGTTGTTGTTGTTTGGGGGGGGGGTACGATGTTGAATGCATAATATGGTAAACTTTTTGTTAGTCCGGTGGGGATTTTGGGTTTGGATTTTTTTTTTCTTTTTTGATCCAGAAGCCATCTTAGTTCGAATTCAGCATTATAATACATCATTCTTATTATCCCCAGATGAAGGGGAAAATGTGAAAATGTCTATTACTCGGATCAAGTGTTTCAAGGCAAATCATCGTATTTGTAAAAAGAAAGAGCAAAAAACAAACAAAAAACAATAAAGAAAGAAAGAAAGAAAGAAAGAAAGAAAGAAAGAAAGAAAGAAAGAAAGAAAGAAAGAAAGAAAGAAAGTCAGTTTTCTGGAGAAAAATAATAACTGATTTATTCCGAAAGTGAGTCACACGAGCAGTGACTTCGTTTACTCATTGATACACTGCCGGGGGGTTATAGCTTTGAGGTGTGGTGAGCACAGTGGTGTGAAGTGTGGTGGTGTGAAATTCCATAACAGTAACATTCAATCTGGGTCCTGTCACGATGTCACGTTTTGCCATACGACCTTCTACCTCCACACTCCTGGGAGACTGAGAACACCTGCGGCTTGTATCTACTGTTTATCGTCTACACGCCAAGTTTACAGTGGAAATTTATAGTAAAAATGAGACCGGAGAGAGGGAAAAAGACAGAAAAACAGGTACAGCAAGAAAGGGGGGGGGCACTGAGAAATAGAGAGACACAGAGAGAGAGAGAGAGAGAGAGAGAGAGACAGAGAGAGACAGAGAGAGAGACAGAGAGACCGAGTGACAGAGAGAGAGAGAGACAGAGAGACCGAGAGACAGAGAGAGAGAGACAGAGACAGAGAGATAACGAGCGAGCAGGCAAGCCAGCGATA
>NW_004797550.1:456563-461517 GCF_000002075.1 Aplysia californica
TCTCTCTCTCTCTTTCTCTCTCTCTCTCTCTCTCTCTCTCTCTCTCTCTCTCTGTCTTTCTCTCTCTCTCTCTCTCTGTCTTTCTCTCTCTCTGTATCATCCCAGATTTTCTGACCGCTTGTGTCATTTCCCTTTTTGCTCAATTTTTCATCCCACCCTCTATCTGTCTATCTGTCTATCTGCCCCCCCCCCTTCCCCACCCCCGTGTCTCTACCTCCTCAATCTTTCGACACTACCACATACCTGAAGCAGACAGACATCTGTAACTTAATGATGTGGTCAGTGTGTCCGAATTGGTCAGTGTGTCCCGCTCCGTACCTTCCCACTTAATGCCCATTGGGGGATCGACAAACCGATCCCTAACCGAGCCCTAACCGATTGCTAAACGATCGCTAACCTATCGCCCAATTCGCAAAGTGAAAAGAAACGCATTTGTTCTTAACATTGCGAGTCGTTCGATCGGTTTGTGCCACGATGGTCACTTTTTTGCAATCAAGCTGACTAGCCCCGCCTTACAAACCAAGGCGAACCGATCCGAACCGATCGTGCACCATGTATTAGCAGTGAGTTCTAAAAGTACCCCAATACCACATGAGAAGGCCAGCTGAAGGTGAGCCGCTCCCAGCACGTACACAACGTGTCTCCAGACTCTCGTGCTCGAGACAGACCGAGGTGATAAGCTCGCCTCGCTGACGTGCTCACAGTATATCGCCTGTCTGCATTCCTCGCTGACGTGCTCACAGTATATCGCCTGTCTGCATTCCCTACACCATGAAGCTATTTGCCGGCTTAGATGATGAGCAAACTCACCCCTACTCCCCTCATTACTTGTTTCTTTTTGTCAATACATGTATGAGACAAATGACGTTTTTATTCTTTATTGAAAAAACAAAACTATCGCGATAGTATTACGTGTATAAAGGATTGTTTTTTGTAGCGCTTTGTCTCTGTCAGTCACTGATCCCATAATCCGCGAAGATCGTAGGGGCGCTGTATGACAGAGAGCCTCGTCAAGTCCCTACTTTTTTTCACGGATCTTTGCTTGCGCCTAAGTGTGGGCGAATAATTTCCCTGTCCCACCGCAATGTTGTCCTTCCACCTCTTCCTTTCGTCTTTTTCTAGTTAATTTTAATTCTAACTATTAAGCGATATGTTGTCAGATAATACATCTACCCACTTTACATAATGCTGCTTACCCTCATCGGGTTCACTTTCCAGAGGGATGGACCGTTCCAGACGGTCAATATGATTCGTGTTGGTGAATAAGCTCTCTCATACGATAGCTTGTCAGTTTGTTGATATTTAAATTTAAGCGCTTAAACAACTGCTTGCCATGTATACTTTCCTGGAAGCCGAGAATGTTTCAAGCGTTTTAAAGTCTGCTGGGTTACTATAGATTGTAGCCTACAGCGCAAAGAGCTTGCTATTGGGCTGGGGTATTCTCTATTCAAATGTTCTTTATTTTCAGGTAAGCTTTTACTTATCGTGTCCACTTTGAAAAAGGTTTGGTGATCCTTGTTTTGAGGAGACGTAGATGTATATAAATAGAACTCTAAACCTATACTAAGCAGTGCTCGAAAACACATCGCAACCATAGAATTACAAAGTGCTATCTGCTCAGTAGCCTATCTAGTTTTGAAGAAATTTGACGTTAAAAAAAGTTTCACAACATGTCAAGCTTTTTCAAATGCAATTCTTGGAATATCTTGATATCATAGTTTCGAATAACATTATGACTTTGATAGACCAGATGGAACATTTGGTTTCTAATCTCATAGTCTTAGTAACTCACAAATGGTCAAAACTATCAGACAGAACTTTGCAATTCTAAGGAAGTGACATGAGGATCAAAGATTCCAATTGTCAAATGTAACATCTTACCTATTACCCCATGCTGTTATGGCCGTAGATGTTTGCTTCCCCCCCCCCCCCAATTTTTTTTTTTAACGGAACGAAGCGTATGCACTTGTAACCTTATACTATACTTTATCCTTCCTCTTGTACTTAACTATCTATGGCGTGCGCACTATAAGTGTCTACACGAAGTGCTTGGCTAAATACTAGGTTCGCTATAAAGAAAATAACTGTAATTGTCATCGCCATTTGACTCCGAATCGACTCAATTGGTGTGCTCCATAGTCAGCCTAAATTACTTCAAAGTCCATGAACTAGGATATTAGCGTGGTCGTCTTGTTTGTTTTGGGAAGTGTTTTACGGCGCTCGCAACGGCATAATGTCATACGAGCGCGCTGGACACAGTACGACATTTTCAGTTTTGTAGGAATTAATTTTGAATTTTGCTCGGGTGGTGGACGAAGCCTACTCATATATAATTTGGACCACCAAGGGATCTTTCACTTTTAGATTAGTTGTAGTAAGAGTTTTATGGAACTTGTGGCACAATAGTTCACATAAGTGAAGAATATTAGAGGTGTTACGAGAGAGTTACGAACACAAAAATGAAGAAGGGGTGATAAGGATAATCGAGGTTGGTCAGGAAAGAAGGAACAAACCACACCAGAGCACCCGTTAACCACCAACAAGGTATCTTTAACGTTCGCAACTTGCACACTTCCGAGATTTTTCTCCTTTATCAGAGAAGGCTAGGTGTTAGATCTTACCTACCATAAAATCAAGGGTGTGGCTGAAGGACAGCAGCAAGAAGGAGAAAAGAAGGAGTAGCATTAAAATGCTACAGAAAGATCCAGAAGACCAGAGGAGGAGGCAAACGAGAGAAGGATGGGACTAGGGGCAGAAAGTGGAGACGAAAGCAGACGACAGACCATGGTCAGGGAGCTGGAAAAGAGGTAAACGGAGAACATTTTTGAGTAGAGAATTTCCTGTCCCTTTCAGGTTTCGGAACCTATTGAATGAGATGCGAACATCATAACATCTAAACCACGAGAGCCAGAAAACCACACACACACACACACACACACACACACACACACACACACACACACACACACACACACACACGCACACCCATACACGCATACATGCATGCACACACACACATACGCACACATGCACACACAAACACCCACACACACATACATATACGCACACACACACACACGCACACACAAGTCTATAGCATAGATCTACGCCTCCACGTGACTTCAGCCTCACGTTGTCATCAAACAGTAAGATGCCTTCTTGAGCTTCCTAATCTCGTAAATCTGTCCCACATCAACGAGCCATTTACAGCGAAAGCATCGTATATTCATAATACATTTCTAAAAAATAATGATATAATACAATATATCAAAAAGATTTTTCGTCTACTCTTTGACCAGTGCCCATCTATCAGAGGCGTCAAAGGAACGGAGAACAAAAGTGGACAAGATGCCTCATCAATAGCTATAATTAAATCGAGCAAGGGCAAGGGCTATAATTCACGAAAGATTTACGTGATGGGAATACGGTTTCCGTGTTCGCTTTTGATACGTTTATGTGTTTATGTGTTTGCTTGTGTAAGTGTACATGTGTGCGCGTGTGTGTGTGTATGTGTGTGTGTGTGTGTTTGTATGTGTGTGTGTGTGTGTGTGTGTTTGAGAGTGATATAACAATGAATATAGAATATATAATATATCATATTTTTGTGTGTGCGGGTTTGTATGTGTGCACGCGTGCTTGTATGTGTTGTTGCTGTTGTTGTTGTTGTTATTGTTGTTGTGTGTGTTTATGTCTGTGTTTTTGTGAGTGCGTGTGAGACAGAGTGTACATGTGCGCGTGTACGCGTACGTATAACAGTTAACTAAGCACACTGTCGTCATTAATCAATTGCTCAGACCACCTAGTAATGTGTACTGCTGTGGAACTCCTTGACCTTTAAGCCAAGCTGAATCCATGTGGAAGCTAACTAACCCCACCTTACGCCGACAGAATGAGCAGGCATGTGTCAGAAAATGGACGTCTTCCTTGATGAGTTGATGCATGTGAGTACTCGGCCGGGGGTCAGCTTGTCACTCAGGACAAGCCTGTTACGTTATCCTTTTCGGTTACTTTCTGCTTGTCACTTCAAATCCGGGTGATCATATTTTCGTTTGCATTCTACCTGTTGACTTACTCTTCCCGAAGTCTGAAGAACGAATAGGAGGTTGTTTGCATCGCATCCGTGATTGAAAGCAATGTCTCACGCCCCATCAACACGAATTAGATCTAGATCCTTTGGTAGGCACTCTACTTTGACTTGGCCCTCTGTACCTTGGTCAGCTGGCCCTTGCAATGTACCTGCAGACAGGCTGAAATACTCGATAAAGTACCGCTGAACCTGCTCCTGACGACCACCTGCAAAAGACAACTACCTGAACAAGTGACAAGTTTCCATCCTTCCCCCCTCCTTTACGTTTAACATAGTTTTATATGGACACAATATATTTTTTTATGTATACAGACACTTTCCAACAGTTTTTAACGACTACAACCATCAAAATTTCAGTGTCCAGAATCTGACCAAATTGTTCAACACATCCTTCAGCAATGCAAGACACACAGGCCCCTGAGACTGGAAACGTGGCCAACTCCATTGACACTACACGAAAAGCTGTACGGGCCGACAGAAGAAGATTTTAGACTCAGCAGTGAAGTCAGTCTTGCTAAATGGATATGAGGCATGGAACGCATCTCAGGAACATTCATTCTTGGCTTCCCGGGAAGCATGATGCAGTGAACGCAGCTGATTAAGCGCTCAAGCACAATCAAACTGACAAGATCTTTTGCTGTCTATAGCAAGGTACTCATTCTGAAGTGGGTGAAAGAAGGCTTTCTTCAGAACACAACAGGATTCGAACCAATGACCTTATGGTTGCAAGTCCAATAACCGAACCAATAGGTTATCGACTACTACTATTACTGCTCCTACTCCTACTATTACTACTACAACAACTACTACAACAACTACTACTACTACTACTACTACTACTACTACTACTACTACTACTACTACTAC
>NW_004797550.1:461617-463727 GCF_000002075.1 Aplysia californica
TTTCGGTATCGAAAACTGCATAAGGTCATAATATGAACCGAGAGCGCGAGAAACATTAAGTTGGTTATTTTCACGTAAGTTTACTGCGCGGTTGGTATAGATCTATAGCTCGAGTAGGTGGTTGTGTTGTATCGCTAGTTGGTTCTACTTCCTTGCTTTGCCTCAGTTGTGTCTGTCTTTGTGTCTGTGTGGGTGGTTGGCGGGTGCTCAGGTTTGGTTTGCTTCTTCTTTCCTATCAAACATCTATCGTCTTTATCTCTCCTCCTTCTTTTTTGTGTTTGTTACTCTCTTGTAACGCCTCTAATCTTAAGCACTTATATGACCTGATTGTGTTGCAAGTGCCGTAAAGCTCTTACTAAAACTAAACTGTCTGTCTGTCTGTCTGTCTGCCTTAATTTTCCCCAGCACTGGATGACCGGTACTTTGTCAACTCGCTTCTCTTTCCTCAAACAAATTGTGTATGATACGAAAGTCTCAGCTCCACAACATGTTTCAATAAAATGTCGTTGCCTTCTTTTTTGTTCTTCTGGTTCTTTCAGTTCTTCTGGTCCTTCTGGTTCTTTCAGTTCTTCTGGTCCTTCTGGTTCTTGTTCTTGCTCTTCTTCCCTTTTTTCTTCTCCTTCTTCTTCTTCTTCTTCTTCTTTTTGTTTTTGTTTTTACTCTTATTTTTCTTCTTCTTCCCCTACTTCTTCTCCTTCTCGTTCTCCTTCTTTTTGTTCTTGTTCTTGTTCTTCATTTTCTTCGTCCTCTTCTTCTTTTAACGTCAACATTCCTATAGAACTGCCAACTCCTTATTTTATTAACCAGAAACCTAAAAAGGCAAGCAAAAACACGCAAATTATGATAAAATATGCCAAATCGTCTTTCTGATCTGAGTTAGGTGGTTCGAAACGAGCCGCAACATTGTAGCCTACATTGCGTTTGGTCTGCTGCAGATCGTAAATATTGTTATTATGTGTCTGCTGCAGCGAGATTGTCTGAGAATGAGAATACGGTGACTCTAGTGCTGGGCAATGAGTCGCTTTAGCAAAATCCGGATATTATGTTAGTGCACCCTTGCGGCAATTAAATATGTTATGAACCGCTTCGACAAGTGGGACAGAAGAACCAGTTCAACAATAAATGGGCGCCCCCACTTCGGCAAACGAGTTAGGAAAGAGAGTTTAACAAAAATGCGCCAGTGAAAATCAGGCCAGAGAAGTCCGTTGCAGTCACTCTCCAAGCTGGTTGACCAGATGGGGTATTTTGTACTACTAGCTTTGTGACTGCAAAGTGTTAAGAGTCTGAATTCGGATAATGTTTCGTGGAGAATTATCCGGTTATACGAATAGATTATCCGGATTTTGCCTGCTACTAGTTGGCTCGACCCCCTCCTCGGAGCACTTGGATTAACAACGCATGAAATGGTTTTTGACATCTGTCAAGTCTGCCACCACCCAGAGAGTGAAGCGGCGAGAGCATACACACTGTTGGGTACAGAGAAAAGAGGCAGACCTAGGGAAAAATGGACAGAGAAACATTACACAAAAGCAATTATATAATAGTAATAATTATAATAATAATAATAATAAAAAGAAGAAGAACAGTAGCAATAATGATACTACTAATAATAACTATAATAAAAATGATAATAGTAATAGTCGTACTAACAATCTTAATGATAATGCATGCAATAGTAGAAACCGTGATCATAATCATCATAGTTTCAAAATAGTTATAGTAATTATAATTAGGCTTATCGTTTATGGGAAGTACGTGTTAGTTCATTAATACCCATAAACTCCCCATAACACAAACACTCACACACACACACACACACGCACACACACACACACACACACACACACACACACACACACACACACACCTTTCCACACTTCAGCGTTTCTCTTTCACAATCACTTGTTTTGTCATATAACTTCACGACCTCTCTATCCCCATCCTACTTTTTGTGTATCATATAACGGACAGGTCGATCCCCACTCCCAGCCCCATCTTTCCTCCCCCGCCCTCACTCCCAACCCTAACCCCCACCCCACCCCCTCCCATCTGTTTTAAAGTCTTTTCATATGGTTATAGCGTCACCCACCACCACAATCCCAGGCCACAT
>NW_004797550.1:463869-465718 GCF_000002075.1 Aplysia californica
CACACACACACACACACACACACACACACACACACACACACACACACACACGGTCACACACCCACACACATAAACACACGTGAAAGAAAACAGCAGTCCGATTACCAGTCAGCAAATTGTAGCTATTCGATTATCTTTCAGTTGACTGTTACTATTTTCCACCTGTTTTTCATGGGCTTGGGCTGCCTCATTAGTTTCGACGAGCTAACACTAAAAATGGTTTATTGACATAGCTCTGGTGAAAACCTCGTTATTATTATGGTTAAGACATCATTGACATTATTTACTATAGTCATATTTACAAGTAAGGGGGGTGACGGGAGGGCGCATTTTCTTGGACAGGACTGTCAGAAATTCTTACTAGGTGATTACTTTCTTTTTTCTGTAGATTAATTATTACTTTAAGTTCCTTCTTTACCCAACAAATTTGTTTTTCTATCTTTTTTCCTCTATCATGGGTTCCATGTATGTCTTTTTCGGATCAGTCTGGGAATGTACATGTTGTAAGCCAGTAGAGGCTTGTGTGAGGGTTGCCATTGCCGGGTGGTGATTACTTTGAAACACCTCACACGCCCTTTGCTGTTGGGACGGCTGACATTCCAGTTCACGTAGACAGCGGGAAAGGGCTGCTTGCTTGCTGGCTTCAATTCAATTTCTCAGGATGATAAAAATAATAATATACACTGCAATAAGGGCTTTGAACAGCCTGCTCTCACTGGAATTTTAGGAGGTAAACGAAGCAGGGCGGGGGTAGACCCAGAGAATCGTATTCGGGGAACCTGAATACAGATGAGTGACAGGGAACACTAGGACAATAATTTTATATTTTAAAGAGCCTCCAATCAGAGAAATGAGTGGAGAACCATGATTGAATATGTTTGTTCAGATCTGGCATTTTGTGATGATGATAGTCTGCAAAAGTACCTACTTCATCTAAGCCTGTCAACATGACAGTACATGTAAAGCAGTCTTCCAGTCGTCATTGCTGGTAAGGCAGAATGCAACATGAGCCACTTTAACGAGTATCGATTATGAAATAGTCGAGTACATATGAAATAATGGAGTACAAGTAAGGTCAGACCTGTTCGCTCGTTCGACCCCGTAAAAAGGACTGGACCATGAAGTTGGCGCTCATACACTAGAGCTGGGCGAAGAGTCGATTCCAGAACCGATTTCCACGATTAATGCTGCTACGGAAGAAAAGTTCCGACTCCTTTTTATGTAAACCGACGGTTACCACTTACTTTAATCACTAAAATCGTTTTTTCTTTAAAAAAATTATTTTTGAAAAATAAAAGTTGATGCTTTGCAGTTTTTAAAGATCAAGGTTTTCCTAAATCTTGAAAATGTTAAGAGCCAACGACGTAAGCACCGGAAGAAATCACATGATTAGAAAGTAAGTCATTGGGTTCGGAGTCGATTCCTACGATTCCTAGCTTTCAATAATCGGGAACCTAGCCGCCCAACACTATCATACACTGGGGCCTTGTAACATTCCCAAAGACTTCCAACTTCCTTGAAAGCATTACTCGCTCTTGCAAGAGAGCAAACTTCACGGTTCAGTAATTTTTACGAGGTTGAGCGGGCGAATATACTACCTGGCCTAAATTGTAGTCGTAAGCAGGAAGAACTGGACTTGCAGAATCTCAAAATCTAAGATACGTACAACATGAGATAAGCCGCAAACCAATTCTCAATTTTGTGAATCAACCAGGTCAGCAAATGCATTGTTCTTTCCCCCACGGCACAATGTTTGTCTCGGGCCAAAATTGGCATTTGTTTTTTAAGAATGTCAAACTTGCTCTAACGACCAACTGTCCAAGAAAATCCCCTGCACAAATGACACTTT
>NW_004797550.1:467084-467537 GCF_000002075.1 Aplysia californica
AAATGCCTACAACTCAAATTCCATGATTTTGAGCCGAATTTTGATTTTGGGGGTGTAGCCCCCCCCCCCTTAAGAGACTGGCCGTGATGATTTAAGGTACACAGACGAGCAGGGGAAGATGATTGGAGGGCGCCATAGATGGTTTATCCTACTTCTTTACTGTCCTTCTTTTGTTTCTTACTATGTTTTGTTTTTTCTAGAGCGCCAAAAGACAGTACATCGATATGCGCAAAATGAGACATAATAAGATAACAGAATTCCGTCTATATTTATGCCCGTGTGGAAATTTGGTTTACAATGGCGAGACATAATATCATATAATGCACAATATTTATATAAATACGGTACGCAGATACATAAAATACATAGATAGTTCATAGATGCATACTCTCCGAGACTTAGTAAAAGAAAAACAAAAGTGGAACAAGCTAAGAGAGAACTTGGGGGAACGGC
>NW_004797550.1:468627-472863 GCF_000002075.1 Aplysia californica
ACACACACACACACACACACACACACACACATACAGACACACACACACACACACACACACACATACACACAAACACATACCTCATCTTCAACTGTTCCCCCGTTTTCGTATTTCCTACTCTTATGTTCCCCCGTTTTCGTATTTCCTACTCTAATAACAAAAATCCCAATTCACCCCTCACCCCCCGACCAACCCCCACAACCGGCCACATTTTCCCCCAGGCACATAGCACTCCTAGCCCCTCACATTCTTTTTCTTTCTCTCTTTTTTAACCCATCCCCAGAACGCACCCTTCTTATCAAACAAAAGAATGAATAAAACATCCGACCGATCCCACAAGGATAGGGCCAGAGTGCACAACACATCGAGATATTATAGACTCGCATGAGGCCGCTCAAGTTACTGCTACGAGACATAATTCTGACGTTCATATTTCTCTCATGACAAGACGTGCCTCTGAGTCAGAATGACGGCAATTAATACTTTCTCCCTACACTCCCGACTCCCCTGAAACTTTTTAGAATCTAATATTCTATGACCCTTAATATAATTATTACTTTCTGATTCCAACGAAAAGAATCATAATACCATAGACCATCTACTACCGGCAGCTGTCTTAAAATTACAAATTTTATCTGACATTTTTGGCCGTTTTGAGTTACTAAGACAATGAGGACAGAAACCAAATGTTTTATGTACTTACTTTTTACTTTTCCTTTTTCATCCTCTGTTGCCGTTAAGCGTCGAGGGGAGATGCAGTTTTCTATGGTAGGCCAGCTCCGCAGCTCTTTCAGTTGTGATGTTATGTTTTTTTAGGGTCTCCTTGACACCCTCTATCCACCTTTTGCGTGGCCTTCCTCTTCCTTTATAGCCTGAGTGCTTGGTGTTGTAGGCTCTCGAGGCTGGCTGGTCAGGTGACATGCATAACAGATGGCCAAAACATTTTATCCTCTGTCTTTCTATGTAACGCAGGCAGGACTCAATGCCGATAGCTGCTCTTACTTCTTCATTTCTCTGCCTGTCTCGTCTTGTGAGGTTAAGGATTTTCCGGAGACATTTGTGAAGCAGCGTGGTGGAATCAGGCTCTTGTCCATTTTTGGGCATGTAGAGTTATTGGTATCATCTTAAAGCTTGCTTACTTGTCTTTATTAGGTTGAAAAAAGTATCCCTTTATCTTGAATACAAGTCGAGATATTTACGAAAGAAGGAGGTGGGGGGTCACCTGTTTTCAAAGGTAAAATTAGTGAGAAAATGGCCGCCAAAGGTTAGTTATTTCCTTAGCTTAAGAGTCCGTGGTAGCTGAATATTTACATTTTCTGTGTCTTTAATCAACGTTTTTCAGAAAAATCCACGCAGAAATGAGTTATTTAATGGGCATTAAAGGTGTTAAGTCAAAAAACAAAAATGTAATAAAAATTCACAAACCTGTGGAAAAATGTTTCTTCATTTTGATTATTTTAACAAAAGCCTGATTCCACCACGCTGCCTCATATTTCATTTCGCATGCGGTGATTTTTATCTGCTCTATCAAAATCGAAAGATTATTAGGAGTCGTTGTCGAGATATTCAAAGAAATGCGCTCAAAAAAGCTTGATTTGGTTTCTAACCTCATGGTCTTAGTAACTCAAAAGGCCCAAAATGTCAGATAGAACTTGGTAATTCTAAGGTACAACAGTGCGTGCAAGGCTGGTGCCCTCCATCGTGAAACGGAATAACGCCAGAATGCATGATCTAGGGTGTTATAAAACATATCTATGCCTTACACTTACTGCGAACCAGCATGGCATTATCTAGTGGAATTGTTGGCTTCTTTGCTGCTGCAAGTACATGCCTTGAGACGTTAGTTCGATTCCTTTGAAAAGAATTAAACCTGTGTGGATGGTGTATTCCTTGGATTTACTTGGATTTACTTGGATCCAGAGCTAGAATCATAGCAGGCGGCACATGTCCATAGCTGCTCATCTCTCCTTTCCAGCGTCCACATCAGGGTCTTCCTGCTAATTGTCTCCATGAGGAGCTGGTTTGAGACACGCCTGACCACTCCTCGGAGCAAACTTTTTTTCGCTGTGCCCCGCACACACTTTCCTTTTATTGTGCTGAGTGTGTGGGAGTCTGTCTCCTCTTGGTTGAGAAGGCTCTCCTTGCATCTGGCGATCACCATTGGTGGGTCGAGCATGATTCGGCCATTGGGTGTTGCTTTGCCGGCAAGTTCATCAACACGCTCATTTCCGTGCACCCCGGCGTGACCAGGGCAGAACACCCATGTAATTCTTAGGAGGTGGCTATTTGCAATGGAAGCTCTCCAGTCACTGTAGAGCCACCCACTCCTGATTTTTTCTAAGGTGCTCATCGAGTCTGTGACAAACAGGACATGTTTATACGCTTCCATGCTGATCCATGCCAGCGCCTCTGTTATTGCCTTGACCTCCATTGCCATGCTCGACGTAGTGCACTCGTAGGCTCCAGACTGTTCTTTAATTATCTTCCCGTCAACTCGAGCACTGAACGCCTACCCAGATTTCTGGCCACGCCTCACTGATCCGTCGGTGAAGACGACAACATCACCCCTCACTGAATTTTCCTCAACAATGGCCTCGATTTCCGAATTAGTTGCACTTGCTGGCCACTCGCGACACTCTCGACCTAGCGTAGCTATCACCTTCAGGAAGTTGCTCATGTCTTTCTCCGGCCTCATCCAGTCACATCCTCTTCTTATGTCCTCGATAAATTCCTCGATGTATTCCTTTCCACCCAGATTGGCACTGAAGAGCAGAGTCGACCCTCCCCCCCTTACCCTTCTAAATGATCTGTTGTGTGTCGATGTCATCACTTTCATCAAGTGTCAGATCTGCGACAGACAGCAACGGCCCTTGTTTGGCTTTCATCCTTTTGCTGAGATGCTCTAAAGAAACTGTATCAATATTGATATTGTCCTGATCTTTCCACCTCACTCATCTGTTCAGGATTTCCAAGCAAGTTGCTCTGAGTCTACCCCTACCTAATTTGCCTTCAGTCTTGCCAGTGAAATCTATATGTTCAAGGTCCTTATTTTTAGTCAAGTATCTGACATACTGCATTTTGTCTTTCCTTGATTTAAAAAAAAATCAGTGAGCAGCTCGAGTGGTTTTCTTCAAAGTACTGCCTCATTAGATATCATCCACCCCTGCACCCTCTCCATAGAAATTCTCCACAGCTTTCTAAGAAACAACATTTCTATTGCTTCTATTTTAATTTTGCTTTCTTCAGTGATCGCCCAGCATTCACAGCCGCATAAAAAGGCACACGTATTTCAAAAGTTTTATTTTATAGTCATTAAGATGCTCCTGTTTTTCAGCTTTGAGCTTTTTGTATTGAAACTATCTTTAGCCATTGCAATTTTTATTTTTTTTATTTTTGTGGAACCTTTGGCATGTTCCTAAGTCGGAGGCAATAATATGTTCGTAACAGAAACTTCCTTTTGTGATATTGTCTGGGGTGATTTTTGCCTGGATAGTCTCTTTGAATGCTCCAACAATATTTTCGAGATGTTCCAACAATATTCCAACAGTTTCGAGATGTGCTTCTTCAGGGGACGGGGCGCTTATGGGAATGCCCCTAGGGGAGTGATGTCGGTCCTTCACACAAGTAAACACAAACAAGCTCCAACAATCATCAATTTAGGGACACAGTGATGCTGCCTCGAATAAGAAGTATATTATTAATTGTGTTGCTTTGTTGGAAGTCTCTTCGCGTGTGGGCTCGTCTCTAGAAAGTTATTTGTCTCACTTTGATGGTCGTGCCAAACAAGACAGCCTTTGGGCCTCTAATGGCCACGTAAAAACACCATCATTGATATAAAAAAGAACGATGCTAAACCTGCAGCTTTTCCCAACGGTCAAAGAAAACAGCAACTGGCTACACTCCTTCTTCTTTACGTCTGCAGACTTTGGCTGAATTTTGCATGGTATCTACTGGTACTTATTCTTCCAGGTTCAAAGGAAGTGTGTTTGTGTGTGTGTGGGGGGATATTCAGGGAAAGAATGGAGGGTACAATTAGATGGAGTGGGGGGGGGGGGGTAAAAATATAGTAGAGGGTTTTACGCCGCTCGCAACTGCATAAGGTCATATGAGCGCCAAGGAGAGAGTGAATAGACACTTATGCCATAAAGCAAGCTATCGAGCTACCAAGATGAGCAACTCTAACATCTAGTCAAGGGGCATGACCCTTATCTTCTCTCTCTCTCTCTCTCTCTCTCT
>NW_004797550.1:473882-481382 GCF_000002075.1 Aplysia californica
AGGTCTCACACCCTTTTACGCCCACTTTTAAAACACTGAAAAACATAAATCGAAAGCACCAAAAATGCGCATTTGCTATTCCCAAAAACACTACAGGCTTGGAACTCACCACACTTTGCAGGTCATTTTTTCGCTAATTTAACCTCTGACGTTAGGCGACATAAACTGCTTCAATGTGAAAAATTTTCGACTTCTATTTAAGACAAATGGGTAATTTTAAATATCATGATCAAGGAAAATGAACAGGCTCTAAAATTATCCAAATAATTCTTTAATGTGCCCAAGAAATGACGAGCACCCGAATCTCTAGTGTCGTTACACAATTTAAGATTTTTGTGGCTTTTCTTTCTTTTTTTTAAAATGGATATATCTGGATGTAATTATCTCGTGTAAGAGGGTCTGATGCCGGTCTAATAAGGCAGTTTTGTCTACCAGGTTTTAAAACCAGTCTGATTAGACAATTTGAAAAAAGTTTACTTCTTTTCTTCATTAAATAATTTTTTACGAGCAGAAAATGTAATTTTTGTGTCTTTCGTGGGTGTTTATGTGCCCCTGTGTACGTATGGCCGTGTGTTTGTTTGTGTGTATGTGTGTGTGTGCATAATAAATGTGTATGTTTGTGTGCGATATGGAGGAGGGGGGGGATTATTTTTATGTGAACGCGAAGGCTGCTGGGAAAGGTTTTGATTGCTGTGAAAATAAATTTCGCCCCCCCCCTCCCCTCCCCCTCTTTCTGTTAATTGTTTCAACATATTTTCTTCACATATTACAACATTGTAACCGAAAGGAAGCCACACTGAAAGTAAACACCCAAATTTGCGTCCTTGAATGAAGTACAATTACCAAAGTTCACAAAATTGTGAAGCGTCAGTCTTGATTTATTATTTCATAACGGAAAAACATATGACAGCTTCAAATAATGTTAAAAAAAGATGTTCCAAAAAATCTCCCATTTTGAATAAGGTACATATTGACCAACAGAGTTTCTTTTTGTCTGTATGGGGGTTTGTTGTTTGTTGTTTTGGTGGGGGTTTTTTGAGGGGGAGGGGGCGGAGGGGGGTTAGTAAGAGATTTAGGGCCTTCAAAGGTTTTCCCATACGCTTTGTACTTCAAGATCCCTCAAAAGTGGAAGTCCAAAAATAGTCAGGTCCGTACTGTTTAGGGCCCAGTGGTGCTCAGTCCAACGACTGACTGTCTTGGTACTATAGTAGCTCCGAGGAATCCTAACCTCCAGATAACAACGACGTATCTATTATCTATTTGTGGTTGCCGAATTTTGCTATTCAAAAGGCTTTTTAATGGCTACATCGATCGGCATGCAGTTTTCGCCAAAAGATTCTTTAAAATATTCTCCAGATCATGACGCCCTTCGTTTTTTCAGTTTTGAGACAGTTTTGCTTCAAAATGCTAAATTTCTTTATTTCGCCGATCGCTTTTGTAGGCCGACGCTTCTATCTCTGTAATTTTAGAAAATCCGCCAGGTTTGTTTATTTCAAGTCGTACTTCCGTTCGATACTATCGCGCATTGTCGCGCAGTACTGAGCCCTATTTTAAGTGTGCGACCCATATAGATAAAGCCTCATGTTTTATTTTTTTACCAATGACTTTCAGTTGATGTTAATGCACCGATCATTCCTTTCATCGTAAGAGGGCCCAGCTAGTTGATTTATATTGCGCTCCGATCTCCGAATCACGGGAGCCCCTCACCTTTTCGAGAGTGCGTCGTTCCCTAATTTGTTTCATTGTGTGGTGTTCGGGACTTAGATATAAAGTTAATTATGTTTTTTTATGGCCCTAAACCCTTTAAAACCTGCCGCCCATTTTGGAAAGGACTTCTCGTTTGGCACTTCATGTTTGTAACAGATTATCTATCCCGTATTTTCCGAGCATATAATGCACCGGTTCATTTGGGAGCCTTTGTTTGGTGATGCATCTTCACGATAAAGGCACACCGTACAGAGAGGGACTGCTTTGTCATCTTGTAGCTGTGAAACCGCAATGAAATAAAAACAACTCAACCTGAATATATGTCGTAGTTTACATGAAATTGTGGTGTAGATCGGGTCACGAACAAGAGAATTACTAACATAATATCTTTGAAATGTTTGTTGAAGGGTTGTTGTTGGGGTGTTTTTTTTGCCAGTTGGTAAGTTCAAAATGAAGGACTAAAGTTTAGTTTTTATTTGGGTTATGTTTACTCAATTTGCCCCTGTTATAAAAAAGTGGTCCGAAAAGAAGACGTAACGACAACTTCGTGGGTCCACTCTGTTTCCTTGGTATCATGTTGGACTAAAAGCAAATGGCCTCTGTTCGTTTTCTCAAGGGGGCGATCTGAACTTATGTTGTTCTTGGGTTGTTTTTTTAAAGCTCTCCTATTTGGCTAGGTCCTATCGGAGATGGACGTTTAACTCGGAGCTCTCGAATCTTAAATAAGCTCACAGTGCTTATTAAAGGAGCGTTACACCAATACAGTGATCAATAAACAGTTACTCTTTTTATTCTTTTTACTATTTAAAGTTTCCGTATAATAGTACCTCTAAGGTACTTAGTGGCGTCGATAGCCCAGTGGTTAGACTAATGGGCTCGTAATCGTGAGATTGTGGATTCGAAGGTTCAAGCAATAGCTCGGTCCGACGCTGTGTCCTTGGGAAAGTCACGTTACACGAATTTCCTATTTGGCTGGGTTCCATCAGACATTTACGTTAAACACCGAGGTCACGTCACGCTAATAGTGTTCGCAGGGCCGTTAAACCTACACCGGTTCACATCTCCCATTTTCTAGGTACCCACCCACCCATTGTGCCTGTTCCATCTTTGCCCCAGATTTTTCCTTCAAGTCATGTAGGAATAATCGCATCCGGCGATCAGGGTAACCCCGGATGCATTAAGCGTCTCAACCGGAAGTGAATGTCTGCTGCTGCGGTGTTTCGTTTTTAATTCTGACTTTTGGTGTTTGGGGGTTGCATTTTTATTGCTGTTATTTCCACACTTTTTTCCCTTGTAGCCTTGAATACTTTTTAGTTGTACGTGTTTTATCCGATACGTGTGACAGAGTGGTGACGTATTTACCACAACTCCTTTTACTATGGTTACCTTGGCATTGTAAGACTTGTCTGAATAACGTGGGGGCCCTATTTGTTTCGGTCAAGGCCATTGGGAGCTTTTTCTTACAGCTGTAATAATGTGTTCCTTGGACGCAACACCGTCTGAGTTACGTTGTAAAACCAGATGCTCCTCTTTGTTTTTGTTTTGGTAAGAATGTTACGGCGTTCACAACTGCATAAAGTCATATGAACGCGTGACTCCTCTTTATTTAAAAATTAAACGTGTTTGACTCCCCTATGGACATACTTTAGATGAAAATCATATTGGAGGAGGTCGTCTATCCTGTCTGTCAGTGTCAGCCTGGGCTGAAAGGGATGCAATGTCCTAGAAGACAAAAACAACAAGAACAAACTGGATACAAATACTACCCACACGGGAATTTAACTCGGGTCTTGTGCGTGCTTTTGGCGGAATGCCTAACCGCTACACCACGCACGCCAGTTCCTGGTGGTCTCCTGTGTCTTGTACATTTACGTGGTGTTGAAAGGTGGTGTTGTCGGTGTCCCAGGCAATCACATCCCTTTTCCACACAAATTGTAAGATCACGCAGCGGCAAATATGTACCTCCAAAAACAAAGAAAGAAAGATATAAAAAGGAGTTTTTTAACCATCTAGCATAAGGCTTTTGTCAGAATGAGCATAGATGTGTGTTGCTCTTAGAGTATGTATCTGTATATAACTCCAAAGGTCTAGTATTTAAATTCCTGCATGTGGTTGAATGATGCATTTGATGTAAATGTACATTTTGTCAACTTTACTTCTCCTTTCATATTGAATTTTAATGAGAGTAATATATATGATTGAAAATTGTTTTATGTATACCTGCATATTGTGTTTTTACTGTCCTGTACAGCCAAGGAAAATTTCCCTCTGGGATAATAAAGTACTATCTTATTTAATCGTATCTTATCTTAGGACCGTTTGGATACGTTATTACATCAGATGCCAAAGAAACTAGTTTTTGTTGTACTGTTCCTATCAGGAACAATGAAAAGCGAGGAAATTGTAAGCCGGGAGCATAGCTTTAAAACTGCACTTGGGTGATTTTGAGAGGTGAGCTGCTTCGACACTGCTCGTAACGGTGACCCCAGATGGGTTGAGAAAGAATTAAGGTTCTGGAAGATATGGTCAATTTTAAGCACGAGGGGTCTATCCCTAAAAAACCCGCTGTTTTGAAAAAAATCGAAGGTAAAGTTTTTGGACACTTGTTCAGTTTTTTTTTTTTTCAAAGACAAAGTGAGTTTTCTCTATAACCAAACAAATATACGCACCAATGTACCAAACTTCTCCTGTAGGTAGGACAATGCCCAGTTTTGGTGTAGGCCAAGATTTCTGGAAACCCCCGAAATCTGGGTTAGCCCGCTTGTCTTTAAAAGCGACCATATTATGGAAGAGATAAATTGAATTCATTGAACCTTTCAGAAGTCCATGCTGATAGGGCGGGAAAATAACTGGCACGTCTGCAGCTCCAGGCGTCAAAAATGGCATGGCAGAAGGCAGGAAGAAGTGGCGGGAATTGTGTGTGTGTGTCTGGTGTGTCGACAGGAAGGCTACAAAATAACATTCATTATTAAGGTTTAGTCGTTCTTTTAATCTGAACTCTTTTCATTATCGATTCTGTTTTAATTGGCGGTTCCTTAAATGTGAGTCGCACTGCCGTGAAGTATGCTACATACGACGTGTTTCAAATTGTGATCTTTTGGACCAAAATCAGACGCCCTCTCCCTTTTCCCACTCCACACACACACACACACACACACACACACACACACACACACACACACACACACACACACACACACACACACACACACACACACACACACACACACACACACACACACACACAAACACATAAAAAATGTATATATATATATATATATATATATATATATATATATATATAATTAATATATATACGTATATATATATACACTCACGCACGCACACACTAAGTATTAGAATATTAGATGTGTTACAACCCCCCCCCCCCCCTCTTTAATCAAATCAACACAATTTAGAACACTTATAAGGCATGCGGGGTTCGTCCTTGCCTGCAATGGCACACCGGGACTGACAGGGATGCTAAATCCCAACAAACTGGCTAATATACGAGTTTGAAAACATTTCTACACGAGAATCGAACTTGGGCATGCCACGGCAAAGTGGCTTAATGATTTTTCTCAGAGTGTTGACCGGATTCTTCGCGCTTGGGACACAGCTGTGGGCAGAGAGATTGACACACGTTTACTCATCCGAAAACTCTATCTAGACCATTTCAGAGGAGGGCTAGGGGGCTCTCGTGGCCTAGAGGTTAAGGTGTTGGCCTCTCCTGCAAAGTTCACGTGTTCGAATCTGGGTAGGGACCGAAAACCTTTCTTCTCTAAAATGATCTCCTTTCACCTCCTTTCCTGCTCTCTAACCATGTTCTGTCGTCTGCTTTCGTCTCCTCTTTCTGCCCCCATCCGCTCACCTCCTTTGCCCCCTCCTCTGGGCTCCTGACTCTTTCTGCAGCCTTTCTTACTTCTGTCTTTCAGCCACACCCCTGATCTTCTTGTAGGAAAGATCTACACCTAACCTTTTCGGTACAAGAGCGAAAAATCTCGGAGAGCCCGTGTGCAATGTTGCGCACGTTAAAGATCCATTGGTGGTCTAAAATCGATAAGAGCAGGCTTCGGCCGCGACACGGGAGAAATTCAAAATGTCCTGCCATCTGAAAATGTTTAATGTGTCGCGCGCGCTCATATAACTTTTTTTCAGTTTTGAGCGCTGTAAAACACTTACCAAAAAAAGAGGCTGGCTACTTTATCTAGCTTGTACCCTATGGTGAGTAGGATACAGAAATTCAGCGGAAACACATATACTTGATGCAATGACTAATAACTACAGCACACGAAAATTGATGCCCCACCCCACCCCTCCCAAACCGTATAATGACGGAGCCTAAGCATTACACAACGTTGGGCGATCAAAGTCTACATGGTGGGCGGGTGGCAGGTGCTCCTGTGTTGTTTGCTCCTTCTTTTCTATCAAACCTCTCACAATTTATTATATCGCCCTATCGCTTCTCCGTCTTCGCTTTGTATGTTACTCTTCAGTATCATCTCTAAGCTCCTTTACTAATATGCCTTAATTGTGATGCTAGTGCTGTGAAAATTTACCTAAAAGTAAAACTAATATCGGCATGTGTTTCCATCTGTTCAATAGTGGTGTACTGAGAATATTAACCTTTGATTAAGTCGTCGAATGTTTTTTCCTGGTGTCAAACAATACTGATGATGATGATGATGATGATGAGGATGATGATGATGATGATGATGATGATGATGATGATGATCAATTTGAAAGATTAAAGCAAAGTTGTTCCCGCATCCGATCCGGACATTGGGGATTGCCTTGTTAGTGAGACAACTTCCTGAGCCTTCGGCATATTGTGGTAGGGTGGCCAGTTCCTTTCCACGACACCTTTACTTCCCCTACTCGAAGTGAGGTACCCATTATTACTGGGTGGGCAAGAGGGGACCAAAAAAATCGGTATCCGAACCGAGGCTAGAACCCGAACTTTCCGCTTCGGAGACGAGAGCACTAACCGCCCCGCCACCGTACCCTCCTTTGACAGGTTATTATCGAATATTTCGTATACAAATTGACATAAAAGCAAAATGGTTCACATTACAAAAGCTACACGAAAAACTCACAGAAACATCATCAAAACGTGCACGTCTTAGAATCCCTTTCATGTCAACGGACACTCGCTCTACACTCACGATTCTTTTGATAGTATTATAATAGTTGCTTGTTTGATCTATAGATGCAATCGTTGAGGTTTTAGCCAACCAACTTAAACATTCATAAGGAACGTATAAATATATATATATATATATATATATATATATATATATATATATATATATATATATATCATTCGTTTTGGAATACCCTACATACCCTCCCATTCCTCGACAAATAGAACTCCATTACTGTAATTGAAGCGTTGCTTTCAGCGAAAAGGCAAGACCCAATTCTGATATTTATTCTAACTGTTAGCTTTATGACGGGAAGAGAAATATAACACTCTTATATAAAAAAACGATTTTGAAAATGTCAAGGACGCGTGTTCTGTTTTTCTCTTTTGTTCTTATTTCTTTTGCGGTTGTTGTATTTTTTTTTTTTAATTAATTTTTTTTTTTTTTTGGGGGGGGTGTTTTTGGGGGTTTTTTTGTTTGTTGTTGTTTGGGTTTTTTGGGCTTGGTTTCGTTGCTGTTATTTTTGATAATATTAATGGAAAAGTGGAGGTTGTCAGTTTTCCCAAAGCAGCACTGTGCTAATAATTTAGTGCTTTGGTGCTATTTGTGGGATGTCTGATTGTGGTGGGGAAGACAGCCTCAAGGAAAA
>NW_004797550.1:486382-490007 GCF_000002075.1 Aplysia californica
CCGTTTATATCCGTGGTCAAGGCGTATATCATTTAAAATTTTAAAACATCCAGAGTGGAGTGGGTGGCTCCTCCAACATTCTAGCGGCATCCATTCACCCCAACCCACGCCCACCCCATCACCCCCCCTCCCTTTTCCCTTACATCACAGTGATCTTGTCCTCATCCTCGACCTTACATGACCTCACTCAGCTACCGTTACTCCGGATGAACTAAGAGATGGGTTTTACATCCTGACTCGTATATCTATGGTATGCAGGAAATAAGCAAAATATGATCCAAACAAATAGCCTATCAAAGAAAAAGATTTAGTTACAATAATAATGGAAATTTTTACATTAATTTTTTGGCTTTTGTACTTGCAAATTCCATTATATCTCAATTGAGCACAAGAGGGAAACTCTCCATTATGAATAAACAAAAATTATCGGTAAAGGAATCATTGACTGATAGACTACATTTGCTTAGCTTTGGGGATGAAGCAGAAATAAAGCCAATACATCAGTTAAGATATAGAGGAGAGGCTCCAATTTCTGCATTTATTGGTTTGTTCTTATTTTCATTACCTCAGCCCTCTCCTATCCTTACAAAGTTCAATGTACTTGAACAGAAATGTAAAAACATTTGTCAGGCAGCGTGGTGGAATCAGGCTCTCGTCAATTTTTGGTCATATTGAGTTTTTGGTATCATCTTAAAGCTTGTTCATTTGTTCTGTTTCAATGAAAAAATTACCCCATCCATCTTCAATAGAAGTGGAGATATTTTGGATTGAAGGAGGTGGGGGGTCACCTGATTTAAGAGGTAAAATTAGCGAGAAAATTGCCGCAAAAGCTTGGTAAATTCCAAAGCTGGAGAGTCCATGGAAACTGTAAATTTATATTTTTGTGCCTTAAATCAACGTTTTCGGTGAAACCCTCAAAGGAATGTGTTTGTAAATGGACATAAAAGGTGTTGAGCCAAAAAACAAAAAATTGATAAAATTTGCTAAGCAGGGAGTAAACTGCTGTTTTCTTCGATTTCATTATTTTGACGAGAGCCTGATTCCACCACGTTGCCTCACATTTTAAAAAGTTTTCAAATCAGTGTTTCTTTGCCTTTGTCTCAAGGTGAAAGCTTGGCCTAAAATCAAGATAATCTTCATCTATTGTGATTTATGATGACTATATAATATCTTTGGAATACCAATAATATTTTATTTCTCTTTCTACCTCAACCTTTCAGATTCACTGCATTTTATTTTGAAAGGAAGAGTTTAAAGAGAAATGACACTTTCTAATCTCTCCCTCTTCCCCCCCCTTTTTTTTGGCCCCGTCCGCTTGGCTCCTGATTCTTTCTGCAGCCTTTTTGCTGCTACTACTCGTTGGTTCCTTCTTAAACTGTTGTCTTCCAGCCACACCCTTAATCTTAGGGTAGTTAAGATCTAACACCTAGGCTTCTCCGATAAGGACGAAACATCTCGGCGGTCCCGTGTGCAAGTTACGCCCGTTAAAGCTCCCTTGGTGATCCAAAATCGATAAGAGTAGGCTTCGGCACGACCAAGGCAAAAATCAAAATTAATTTCTCCCAAACTGAATATTATTTTCCATGTTTCCCGTGCGCTCATATGACATTATGCAGTAGCGAGCGCAGTAAAACACTTACCCAAACAAAACATTAAAGTGTCCCGAGTGCTCATATGACCTTATTATGCAGTTGTGAGGGCCGTAAATCCCATACCAAAACAAAACAAGACGTGACACTAATCTTGGAGCTATCGATTTTCGCGGAGAAGAGAACCCACTTTTAGCGTTTTAAAATGCATACGATATTGCTGTATAACTTAATCAAAAACAATAGAATCTACAGGACTCTAGGGTGAAACTGAATATCATCCTGGAGGATCAAAATTTGGTCATGTCGTTAAGTTATCATATTGAGTGGCACCGTGGCAAAATCAAACGCTCGTCAACATGATAAAATAGAAGAAACCGACATTTTTCTGACCACCAGGCAAATTTTGTTTTTCACTTTTTTTCTTCTTTTTTTGGCGGGGTCCTTACCTTTCCTGTCCATTTAAAAGCACATTTATGTGCGGAGTTTATAGGAAAATGTTGATCAATGGCGCACAAAAGTATAAATTTGCAATTTTAAAGAACACTCAAGCTGTGCATATCACCAAAACTTCGAGGCTATTTTCCCTTCTAATTTTACCCCTGACACCCGAAGAACCCCTGTTCCTTCAATTGCAAATATTCTGATATTTATTCAAAATACATGAGTATTTTTTTTTTCAATCAAGGCAAATGGACACGCTTGAAGATTCTACCCAAAACTCCACGATATGCCGCAAAATTGACAAGAGCCTGATTCCACCTTGTCCAGATACCAGTGACACATTTTATTCGTTGTGAGTCATTGTAGGAGGATAAAATCATACCAAAACTTTACTTATCCTGACTTTACAATTCATGTATTTACGTGTGTGTGTGCGAATCTTCCGTATGTAATTGTTTTTTACGGCCCACGCTGACACAGTTTAGATGATTTGTGAGGCAGCGTGGTGGAATCAGGCTCTCGTCAAAATAATACAATTGAAGAAACTTGCAATTTTCCTCAGGTTTGTGAATTTTTATCAAGCTTTTTTGGGGGGGCCCAACACTTTTCGTGCCCATTAAAGAACTTATTTTTGTGTGGATTTTTCTGAAAGACGATTAAAGGCACACAAAATGGAAATTTTCAGTTACCACGGACTCTTCAGCTATGGAAATAACCAATCTTTGGCGGCCATTTTCTCACTAATGTTTCCTCTGAAAACAGGTTGCCCCCACCCCCTTCATTTGCAAATATCTCCATTTGTATTCAAGAAGAATGGACAATTTTTTCATTGAAATAAAGACAAGGGAACAAGCTTTAAGATGATACCAATAACTCTACATGCCCGAAAATTGACGAGAGCCTGATTCCACCACACAGACGCCGTTTAGATGATTTAGTAGGCGTTCGCCAACCCTGCTTGCCAGAGACAACCTGAGGAGCAGATAAGGAATCAACATTCTAGCAAAAAGACCAAGATACTCAATAAAAACTATCGACTTCATCATGCAAAGTTGAAGACCCTAACCACTACATCACAATCACACACCGTCCCATTTACCCAAACTGAAAGGAAAAGATAAATAAACACCACACACACACACACACACACACACACACACACACACACACACTCACACACACATATACACACACATAAACACACACACACACACAAATATGCAAAAGAAAAAAAAGTAAGCTAATGAAAGAGTAAAAAGAACTCAATCAAATTCTCTTAAGAAAATCCAATCTAATCACGCACTAGGAAATAACTTGATTGATACGAAACTAAGTAGGAGCAAACCCACATCTAAGTAAGGAATACAGCAGAAAAAGGCAACTACTCAAAAAGGTATTGGAAAACCCCCGCGCGGTAAGGGTCACAGAAATGTGACCACTGATGCCCAGCAGTGCCACCATTATCCCATACCGGAACGGGAAACGGTCTGCCCTGTTTATGCCCCCACGATCTCATTTTGTGATCAGAATGACGTCATTATCTGTTTTTTCTCATCATTCCTCGTCGGTCAACATAGAGCCCTTCGTAAGCC
>NW_004797550.1:491012-492406 GCF_000002075.1 Aplysia californica
AACAACAACAACAACAACAACAATAACAACAACAGCAACAACAACAACAACAACAATGACAACAACAACAAAGACAACAACAATAACAACAACAACAACAACAACAAAAACAATAGCAATAGCAACAACGACATTAAAACATCAACAACAGCAGTAACAACCACAACTACAACAGCAGTAACAACCACAACTACAACACCAGTAACAACCACAATCACCTCTAGACTGACCAAATGACAAAGATAACCTTCCTTGACTGTACATGAACATTAGTGATGCAGCGTGGAGGAATCAGATTCTCGCCAAAATAGTCAAAGTGAAGAAACTTGCATTTTTCCGCAGGTTTGTGAATTTTTATCGAATTTTTGTTTTTTTTGGCTCAACACCTTTCTTGTCCATTAAAGAACTCATTTCTCAGAGGATTTTTCTAAAAGCGTTGATTAAAAGGCACAAGAAATGTAAATTTTCAGTTACCACGGACTCTTAAGCTAAGGAAATAACTAATCTTTGGCGGCCATTTTCTCACTAATTTTACCTCTGAAAACAAGTGACCAACACCTCCTTCATTCGCAAATATATCAACTTGTATTTAAGATAAATGGATATTTTTTTCATCCAAATAAAGACAAGTGAACAAGCGATAAGATGATACCAATAACTCTACATGCCCATAAATGGACGAGAGCCTGATTCCACCACGAAGAAGGAGAAGGAGAAGGAGAGGGAGAAGGAGAAGGAGAAGGAGAGGGAGAGGGAGAGGGAGAAGGAGAAGGAGAAGGAAAAGTGGAAGGAAAAGGAGAGGGAGATGGAGAGGGAGAGGGAGAGGGAGAAGGAGAAGGAGAAGGAGAAGGAGAAGGAGAAGGAGAAGGAGAAGGAGAGGGAGAGGGAGATGGAGAGGGAGAGGGAAAGGGAGAAGGAGAAGGAGAAGGAGAAGGAGAAGGAGAAGGAGAAGGAGAAGGAGAAGGAGAGGGAGAGGGAAAGGGAGAGGGAGAGGGAGAGGGAGAAGGAGAAGGAGAACGAGAAGGAGAAGGAGAAGGAGAATGATAAGGAGAAGGAGAGGGAGAGCGAGAAGGAGAAGGAGAAGGAGAAGGAGAGGGAGAGGGAGAGGGAGAGGGAGAAGAAGGAGAAGGAGAAACATTCCCACAACCACGCACTAACACAACATACCCAAACAATGCTACTCACCGCATTTCTTCTACCCTATATCTCCCTGTAGTCTCTGGCTCTTCTTCTCTGTGCTAGGGATCAATCAAAGGCCAAGTCTAACTAATTGAAAGAAAACAGTCTCTTTGTCTCAGTTCACTAGTTCAATTTCCTTCTTTCTCCAAATCACACACGCACACCCACACACACACACACACACACACACACACACACACACACACACACACACA
>NW_004797550.1:494792-500832 GCF_000002075.1 Aplysia californica
CACACACACACACACATACACACACATTCTCTCTCTCCAAATGGATGTTTATCGAAAAAGGTGTTAATAGCCAAGGACTTTAGGAAGATGGACCAGGGTTTGGTTAGAGCCATAGAGTTACCCCCTTTTAAGCCTACAGTGTACATCTATGGTTAGAGCTGAAAGGTTGGTGTGGGCGAGGGGTCGGTTGTGTCATTAATGTACTCTTACAAGTCACGAAGGAAACAGCCTTTTCACCTGCCTGCCTCCTCTAAAAAGGTCAGAGAAAAAAATCATGTCATGCTGTTGCTTATTATTTTCTAGAAAACTCTTAAGTTTTGGACTGTTTTGGACTGGAGATTTTGTGATCTGCCAACTCTTCTGCTATTTGATACGCACTGAAGGCCAAGTCAGCCACCATTGGAGTAAGAAATACTGTATTTTCTCAGATAGATAGAAAGAGAAAGAGAAAGAAAGAGAGAGAGAGAGAGAGAGAGAGAGAGAGACAGAGAGACAGAGAGACAGAGAGAGACAGAGAGAGACAGACAAAGGGAGAGAGATGGTGTGTGAGTGGAGTGTCCATTGATAGCCATTAGCCCATTCATACATTTAAATTTATATGTCTGAAATGGCCAAAATATTCTATTTCCACTGCAAATGGCACATTTATCAGCCTTTGGTAGGTCAACGAGAAACAAACAACTGCATACTTTTTTATGATGTTGGTCATATCTATTTCTCCTGTTGTCAATTTGCTTAAATCTTTTTCCTAAAAGCTAAGTTCAACACCTTACTGAATTCGGGACCAGAATCTGTGGTGTTGCTGTTAGGCGCTTCACCGTTTAAAACAGAAGGCCCGAGTCCGATTCCCGAGTGGCGAGAATTTTTGGTGAGTGTTTCGATCTTTCGGCTAGGAAATTTGTATCCCTCTCAGGCCAGGTTAGCCCTGACAGACAGTCAAGGCGAAGCCTGCCTCCAAAACTGTCAAAATGTTTTCGATGGGAGCGTAACAAAATCGGCATTTGAAAGAGAACCATAATATACATGTAGTGACTTTCGTCATGTTGTTCACACTTCATTATATTCCATTCTCCTTGTCCGTCTAACCTTGTCCTCGTTTCTTTAGTTTTCCTTAGCTTAGTTCAACATCCTAGTGAAGTGGAACATGTTATCTGGAAGACAACACGCGTTATTGTGGGTCGTTTGACAGGTCTGGAGTACATGATGCGTATGTTGGTCAAGCGTGAACATCATTTAAAAATGTGTTCTTAATTTACAACTTAGGTTGGCGGGCATGTCACACGTGCTAATAATAACCAACGGTGGAACAAAAGACACGCACAACTGAACAACTTTTTCTCCATTTATTTATTCTCCAGTTTCTTCTATCTTTCAATGTTTAATTACTCAAATAAAACAAAGCTCAGTTTAATTCATTTATTCCTCTTGTTATTCCTTCCTTCCGTACTTTCATTGTTCATTTGTTCCTATAATTTATTTGCCCTTCAAGAGATTTTTTTGAATTCATTCCTACTTTTTTCTCTTCTGTGACGTCATTAATAAAATTATTCATATTAATGTATTTCGGACACATTCCATTCGTTCGATTTTTATTCATTCGGCCATGTTTCAAATGTCACCACCAAACGAGCTATGTATGGCTGAAATCGCTCAAGGCAACATTTCGTCTGATTGTGTGGTATTATTGTCATTCTTATTAATCAAAGGTTGTGCCTTCTTTAAAAAGACCGATCTACCAAAATGGCGCCAATAAGAATAACTTAAAAGTGAGCTGCAATGACCACCACAAATTATATCAGCAACAACAGACTACCTCAGAATTACAACGTTCTATCGGCTTAATACCTAGTTTTGAGAAATTTGACGTCAAATATTTTGGGGTTTCACAATAATATGTCAAGCTTTTTTTAACGCAATTCTTTAAATATCTTGAAAACGACTCCGAATATGTTTACGATTTTGATAGAGTAGATAGAACATTTGGTTTCTGACCTCATGGTCTTACTAACTCAATACGGCCAAAAATGTCAAATAGAACTTTGTAATTTTGAGGTAGTGACTAAAGCAATAAAACAGCAACGTAAACAGCAGTCATATAGATCTAAATAATAATATGTAATCAACAGCAAACTTACAACAAAACTACGAGGTCAATAAAAGAACGATGCAAAAACAACAGCCACATTTTTGGCACTCACGACAACAAGAAACTGCACCTTAAACAAGAACACCCAAAATAACAACAACAATAGCAACACCAGCATTAACACTACCACAAGTAGCGACAGCAACAGATATAACAACAACAACAGCTATATCTACAGCTAGAACAACAACAATAACAACAACAACAACAATAACAACAACAACAACATTAGTAACAACAACGAAATCGTTCCAAAAAATATAATAATAAATTAATAAAAATCGAACATGTTCAGGAGAAAATGGGGAAAATGATAATACAGAAAGCTAAAAGCAATAATTCCAGACAACGAAGACGACTAAATACAATTCTGATCGAAAATGACTGCAATGATCAAAACCCAGATAGGCAGATAGAAATCTGTTATTAGACCAGCTTATATCATACACATTATATTACTTTGTACAGGGGTCATGCAATTTTGAAATATTTCATTCGTTTGTGTTTTAAAAGTGTCTTAAACAATCATTGACATTTTATTATCTTTCCAATATGGCTGATTTGTTAGAAGTTGCAAAGTTTTGCTTTTCCCTCAGATTTGTCTAAATAATGAAATACTTGATATAGAATATATGTGAGGCAGCGTGGTGGAATCAGGCTGTCGTCAATTTTGGGGCATTTAGAGTTATTGGTATCATCTGAAAGCTTGTTCACTTGTCTTTATTTGGATGAAAAAAGTATCCATTTATCTTGAATACAAGTCGAGATATTTGCAATTGAGGGAGGTGGGTGTCACCTGTTTTCAGAGGTAAAATTAGTCAGAAAATGACCGCCAAATGTTAGTTATTTTCTTAGCTTAAGAGTCCGTGGTAACAGAAAATTTACGTTTTCTGAGTCTTTAATCAACGTTTTTCAGAACAATCCACACAGAAATGAGTTCTTTAATGGGCATGAAAGGTGTTGAGCCAAAAAACAAAAATTTGATAAAAATTCACAAACCTGTGGAAAAAAGCAAGTTTCTTCATTTTGATTATTTTGACGAGAGCCTGATTCCACCACGCTGCCTCACATGTAGGTTAATTTCCATCATAATGACAAATATGAAGCCTACCTGGTTGAACTTTATAATTTGTTCGTAGTTTGTTGAAATTGGTCACAGAAATGAGTTATTGCCCTTTAAAGTGGTCACTTTTTGGGCCCCTAGTGAATACCAGCAAGAAGTCCTAGGTCCTAGGTAAACTCTATGCGCTTTACAATCTATACATGTGTAACATTGTTAACCCAGCAGACCTGAAAGCATTCTGAAACAATCTCTTCCCTCTCAACAGCAAGCTCTATGCGCTGTACGGTAGGCCTAATTATTATTACCTTAACGGACGTGAAAGCATTCTGAAACTACCTCAACTTTCTGGGAAGCATACGGTGCAAGCTGCCATCTTATTTAATGTAACTTGTTGTGAATAACCTTCAAGGCTTGCTTGCAAACGGGGATGTTATAGGGCAGGGGGGGGGGGGGAGCACTACAGATGGGATCGGTGGGTCGGGCACCCCGTATTACACGAACGGGACAGCGTGCACGTGCATGCGCCTGTGGGCGCGAGACGGACAAGGGACATAACCCAGTCATGCTTGGCCTGGTCTCGTCACAGTTCCCGCCCAAGCTCTGTCTCTGTGTCCCTCCAAGTCCGGTGGGAAGTGTTGATTGGCAGATAAGTAAACGGAGGGGAAGAGATCTAGATCTAATAATAATATGTGGGGGGGGGTGAGAGAGAGAGAGAGAGAGAGAGAGAGAGAGAGAGAGAGAGAGAGAGAGAGAAAGAAAGAAAGAAAGAAAGAAAGAGACAGAGAGACAGAGAGACAGAGAGAGATAGACACAGAAAGAGACAAGGACAGTCAGGAGAAGGAGAGACAGAGAGAGAGACAGAGAGACAGAGAGAGACAGAGAGAGAGACAGACTGACTGACATAGACAGACAGACAGACAGACAGACAGACAGACAGACAGACAGACAGACAAATAGAACATTAGTTAGAGAATGACATAGAGAAGATGCACTGTGAGGTTTTGTTCTTGTAAAAGTTATTGATTGAGGGTAGCGTTATGCTTCGTAGATACAAACAGATCGTCTCAAAGAGTATTTGCATACATTTTGTATTTTGAGGGTCTATTGAATGATAATAAATAATAATTGCATTTATATAGCGCATAGTTACGCTCTACAGCATGTTCGATACGCTTTACTGTCAGTATTATCTCACCAGATCCTTGAACACTTCGAACACTAGTCGACTTCCCTGGAAGCATGTAGTGCAAGCCGCAGATTTCACGCATTCTAACATAAGCAAAACGTACAAGATCTTTCATTGTATATAGCCAGGTACCCATCCGACCTGGGTGAAGTGAGGAAAATTCGTATAAAGTGCCTTTCCCAACGATAGAACGTCTGGCCCCTGACAGGATTCGAGCCCACAACCGTCGGTTCGAGTCCGAGAGTCTAACCACTAGGCCACCGACGCCATACACATATTTTTTGCTTGTCCAGACAACACTTGACAGACTGATATGATTCGAGGTTTAATTGACCATTCAGTAACGGTTTATCCAAAGGCGGGGTCAACGAATTGAACATTACAGTCCAATACACCTGTGTCAGTAATGAGGTGGTCAGGCGCTTTGCTGTTGCATGCAGAAGACGTAATTCGATTCCAGAGAGGGGTTTAATATTTTTGTTACTTTATTTTTGCTTGCTAGTATGTTATTTGTCTTTTCTTTATTATCATTATTATTATTCATCCAGCATTTTCCGTCATTTTTTTGGGACGTTGTATCCTCTTAAACCCAGGTCTACGCTGACAGGCAGAGTCAAATGACCAGTCTCCTACTTCTAAGTGATCTATAATATTGTGCTGACTGGGGTTTAACATAATAATTTATCAACAATCACAATTTCTCCCATCTCACATACAAGTAACACTAGACAGTGGACAGACTTGAAAACAACAAACAACCACCGTTCCAGAATAATATACAACATTTATATAATAATATATACCATTTATATAATAATATATACCATTTATATAATAATATATACCATTTATATAGTAATATCTAACATTTATATAGCGCATTTCCAAAAAAGTAGCTCAATTCGCTTTACATTGGAATACCTATTTTAAAAACTTTTCTTACTACATATTTCTTCTCATGTCGATTGGTGTTGGCGATTTAAACTAGGTCCCCCCCCCCCCCCCAACAAACACACAGCCTCCAGCTCCCCTCATGCCAACAAGGTAGAAACAGAGTTACTCGGGAGACTGAAGAGAAAGAGAGGTAAATAAAGTAAATAATATCATACTAACCACGATGAGTACATGTCGAACCTGTGTTGTAACGATTAGAAGCTTCGTCGCTCGCAGATCAGATTTCGATTCCCGGGTTGGCAGCGGTGTGGGAGAGGGTGGGGATAGGGGTGGGGGCAGGGAATTTTTATTGAGTATCACAGTCATTCTCTTGGGATGCTGTATTTCCCTCAACCTAGATTGGCTCCGACAAAACTTGCAACCCCCCCACCCCTTTACAAGCTTGAAGTGGTGACGATTTGGGCGAGGGGGGTGGGGGTGCAAAAATACCAACATTATGAATTTTGAAAAAGAATGAACGCCACCCTATCTCCAGTGTGGTTGTGGTGCATGAGTAACACGGTATCAGTTGGGAGAGTTGTGGCGTCCCTTTTGAAAAAGTAACGGACAAATTCGAAAGGAAAAAAAAACCTAAACAACCAAAACAAAAGAAAAAAATAACAACCTAACATAAGTTACCGCACCACAACTAAATACTCTGAAACTTTTAGATACCCTCCTTTCCTCTTAAAAATTTTTTTCTCTCTCAACC
>NW_004797550.1:500932-502899 GCF_000002075.1 Aplysia californica
GTGTGTGTGTGTGTGTGTGTGTATGTGTTTATGTTTTTGCATATTAGGTGTATTAGTGATTGTGAGAGGGACAGAGTTAAGAGATATGATAGAATCACCCCTATAAAGAGAATGAGAAAGGGAGAAAGATTGAGGTAGGGAAATGGAGACAGACAGACAGACAGACAGACAGACAGACAAACAGAAAAAACACACACACACACACAGACACAGAATAGCATGTGGGTTGTTTCATTCAGTTATAACAGAAAAGTCCCCACCTAACCTTCTTTTTGTGTTTGTTACTCTCTTGCAACACTTCTAATCTTTGTAACATATAATATGACATAATTATGTGCAAGTGTCGAACAGTACAACGCTTACTAAACAATCAAAAGTATCTGTGTTTTCCTGTAATTATATACCGTATTTATATTGTACGTATGCATATGTTACACAATTATAAACCAACTTTCACCACGTGGATTAATAACAGATACATTCGTTTTTAATATTTTTAAAAGAATTATGCTTTCCCACATTTGTGCACATCATTTTCAACGACCCTTCTCCAGTTTCCATGAACCTACAACTTACGACATCAATTCTCTCTAGTTGCCGTCACGTCATCAACTGTCGAGCACTCTGCCCTTGTCGGCTGCAGCCGTTTGTCTGTGGTGGGAAAATCCACTGGAGATCACTTGCGTCACTTCCGCCAAGGCTAGCGTCAAATGTAAGGAAAGAAATATGGTTAATAAAGTAATTATACAATAATACGCCGTGGTGACCTACATGTCACTACCCTGGAATTACACGGCTATATCTGCCCAGTACCTGGTTCTGGGATTAGTTTCACAACGTGTCAAGCTTTTTCGAAAGCAATTCTTTGAATATCTTGATAATGACTCCGAATAATCTTTACTATTTTGGTAGAGCAGATAGAGCATTTATTTGGTTTCTGACCTCATGGTCTTAGGAACTCAAAACGGCCCAAAATGTGAGACAGAACTTTGTTATTCTAAGGTAGATGGTGTCGCAATACAATGACCGAGAACTCCCTCTGGGTGTGCGTGGGAGGTTTAGTTCAGTGCCGGATGGAAGACTCGTGTTTACGTTTACCGGCCAGACTACCTCTTGGAAGAAACCATTTATTCCGCGAGTGCTAACACATTATTATGGCTCAGTTGTTTGGGGGTTTTTTGGGGTGAGAATGTTTTGTTTCACGCCGACTAAACTTACAAAATATCATACCCTCTGTTAGCTCAGTTAGTATCATGTTTGATTAAGGCAGAATATCCAAGATACATATCTCCAACAAAATTTTTTGAGGGTAAAAAAAAGATTTACAATATTTTTATTTTTTTTTAAATTTGGGTGGGTTGGGGGGGGGGGGTTAAAGGTTAGCGGCTCTTTGCCTCTGTTCTCTGGGAGAATAATCAAAAGTCGAAGGTCCCGCCTTTTAAATAACCTTACACAATTACAATCATATGTGAGTTTTTTACACTCACATGCATACAATTAGAATTCATATTATTTAAGGCACCGAAGGATGATGAGGTGGGGGCTGTGTAAAATACTTACAGTAATTAATTATATTTGAGCAACTAGAGGAAGGATTAGAATTAATAGTGTAAATATTTCACCAAGCCCCACCACCTACACATTCGCTGTACTTCCAGCTCTGGCGAGTAATAGATAAATCCTTTAGCTCAACATGTCAGTGTAATAAATTAGCTCCTCTTTTTACAGCATTCGTTAAAACATCGGCTTCCCTAATGATCTATTGTTCAAGATCCATTGTCAACGAACACAATTAATCATTTTCTGGTGTTTGCTCTGATGGCAAGATAAAAATAAATACAAAGAGTAACCCTAAGCAATCAACAACAACCACACACACACATACACACACACACACACACACACACACAAACACACACACACACACACACACACACACACTCACGCACACATTACACACATGTACG
>NW_004797550.1:502999-504009 GCF_000002075.1 Aplysia californica
CCCTCACCCCAATGCCTCTTAGCTTGTATGCCTACCAGCACCCCAACCAGAACCTAACCCTATCATCCCCTCCCCATTACCTTTTTCCAACCTCACTCCCACCCCCTCCATATAAAAAAAAACAACCACAAAACAAACGAGACAAAAGCTTCAAGTTCCTCTGAGAACAAAGCCAGATCTAAGCCTCGGGAATTCCCGTCTCTTTGAACGAAGACATAAACCCGAAAACTACCGAAGCCACACGAATATTCAAGGGTGGCTGCTGTACTCAAGTTTTATTCGTTTCGTTTCTTCGTAATTTTTATGATTCCTCTTTTGACAAAAACAAACTTTTGGTGGGACGGGGAAGAATTTGATTTAATATCAGAGAAATGGAGAGATTTTCGAGACAAGAAGGAACAAAAATATGTTCAATGGTTCAATGGGCATGTACGGTTCTGAACTTTTGTGGGATTTCTTTGGAGATGGTTGGAAAGGTTAAAGTTGTACAGTAAATTTCTCACGTATCTTTTATGTTCCTGCTTGTTATATTATTTATAGTTACGACAGTTTTGGTTATCTCTGAAATCATATTGTTAACTCGCACTAAATGTATTTTATGGTATTAAATCTGACCGACTAAAGAGGAGGAAAGGTGTTATTTAACAAATTACAAGTTTGGGGGCAAGAATTATGCTGGATACTGCTATTGTCATTGTGGTTTTATAATTGCCAACGGGCAAACGAGCAGCCTTGTAAGATTGCAAACCCGGGAAGTTTGCACTTAGGTTCAACATGATACCACCTCGGATAAAGGCTCACCCTTTTAGGTTGGTTCTCTATAGTGTAAAGCGACGAAAACGATCTAGCTATGGGCTGAATGATTTTCTGGGTAGTAGAACAAAATATGGTATATCATGTACCTCAAATTCTCCACAGGCAGCAGTAAATTGCAATTTCCCATATTTTCGATCTCTTGGAAAATGTTAGCCCATCGCTAAGCATTTTTCTATGTGTGTTTGTTCACCCCC
>NW_004797550.1:504771-506324 GCF_000002075.1 Aplysia californica
AGAGAGAGAGAGAGAGAGAGAGAGAGAGAGACAGAGAGACAGAGACAGAGAGACAGACAGACAGAACTAGAGACGCACAAGAAAGCAGATCATTAATATAACATCATGATTAATTATAACAAATGTCTGCTGAAAACAAATTAGAAATTGATCCTACACTGGTCATCGCTCTCAACAAAAATTCTTGAAATCTGCCTTCCAGGTAATGTCAAGCGAGTTTTATGGAATCTTCTCGGAGATCTTCGAATTTTCAAAACTCTGTCTGTGATCTATCACGGTTTTAAGATATGTAATTAGCCTCAAAGGAGTATAAGAAAAAGTTTGAGGAATGATGAGCTATTATTATTGGGGAAAATGAGACAGCGTAATGACGTTCTATAATGCCGAAAGACTGTCATAAACTGGGCAATAATTGTCTATCATTTGTGAGGCAGCGTGGTGGAATCAGGCTCTCGCAAAAATAATCAAAGTGAAGAAACTTGCATTTTTCCGTAGGTTTGTGAATTGTTATCAAACTTTTGTACTTTGGCTCAACACCTTTCATGCCCATTAAAGAGCTCATTTCTGTGTGGATTTTTCTGAAAAGCTTTGATTAAAGGCACAAAAATATAAATTTTCCGTTACAACGGACTGTTAAGCTGAGGAGGTAACTAATCTTTGGCGGCCATTTTCTCACTAATTTTACCTCTGAAAACAGGTGACCATTACCTCCTTCTTTCGCAAATATCTCGATTTGTATTCAAGATAAATGGATATTTTTTTCCATCCAAATAAAGACAAGTGAACAAGCTTTAAGATGATACCAATAACTCTACATGCTCAAAATTTGACGAGAGCCTGATTCCACCACGCTGCCTCACATTTGTGTCCTTCTGAACATTAAAGGGTGAAATCAGTGTGTTCGATGGGGGCGTCTAGATTTGAAATGAGAATTAAACAAAACTAGATAAGACTGAGGTTTTGAGTTACTCTCAAGTGGAAGTTAAAAGGAATTTAAGTAGTTTTTGTAGTAAATTTGTTATAATATGCTTTTTAAAAATTCATTCCCCTGTTCCGTTTTCTCCTCTGTACACTCATCTTTTCCACTATCTGTCTTCTTTCTACTTCGTTTTCTGTCTTTAAGCTGTCCATATCATTTCAGCCCCTACTCCCTACCCCCACTTTTTATAATTGCCCAGTGACTCTTATTTACACTTCAGCCTCACCCCTCAACCCTGCCCCCACCCCCAAACCCCCACCCCCAGCCCATTTCATCTTCTATCTTCAGACATGCCAGGTATCCCACTCTTTATACGTTTCTCCCTTTCTGTATCTCTGTCTCTCTTTCAGTTTCTAACGCCCCCCCCTCCCTCCCTCCAAACGCCACCACACCCCCCTTAACCCTCGGTCCGACGTTGTGTCCTTGGGAAAGGCACTTTACACGAACTTCCCACTTGGCTCGGTCTTATCGGAGACGGACGTTAAAATAGGAAGTCCCACCCCTTAAATAACCTAAATAGTGTTGATAGGGGCGTTAAACCTATACCATACCCCCTTAACCCTCTGTCTAGTCA
>NW_004797550.1:509645-510908 GCF_000002075.1 Aplysia californica
CTCTCTCTCTCTCTCTCTCTGATCTCTCTCTCCATCCAATTATCTATCTCTCTTTCTCTTGTTCTCTCTAACTCTCCCTCTCATACACCAAACACTTTTTCTCTTTCTCTCTTCTCTCGCTCACTCTCTCTTTCTCTCTTTCTTTCTTTCTTTCTTTCTTTCCATCTCTCTCTCTCTATCTCTTTCATTGCCACTCTCCTTCTGTGTTTCTCTCTCCATCTCTCTCTCCCTCTCCCCCCTCTCTCTCTCTTTCACTCTCTCTCTCACTCTCTCTTTCACTCTCTCTCTCTCTCTCTCTCTCTCTCTCTCTCTCTCTTTCATCCCCATGACTCCTGCCCCACCCCTACCCACATACATATTCTCACTTGGGGTTAGTTTAAAGACGCCAGCGATTCTTTTATCTTGAGCGCTTGATTAAACAAACTATGGGGGAAACCAAATCAAAGTGATGTACGAAATGAATCAAAGACATGATTAAACAGACATGATTAAACACGGAATGCACATGGGGCCGAGAACTACTTCAATACGATATTAAACTCGGAAATATTTTTCTTTAACTTTGTCGATCTACAAGATGATAACGCCTCAATTATGAACGAAGCATGGGCGTTTTGGGGCTTTTGGAACGGGTTCATCGCAATAATATCGTCTTATCAGCAAAATGACTTTTCAGTATTTTAATACCTGTAAAAAGACAGCTTGCTCTGTGCGCTTCCCATTAAGTTCAGACTGTTTCAGAATACTATCAGGTCCGATGGAGTAAAAGCATTAGATTGCAAAGCGCACAGAGCTTGCTGCTGAGCGAGATTTGTCCCCTATACAAATGCGATAAAAACGATTATTATCAAACCTGCAGGAACAATTCCTACTTTTTTCCATTGCCCAATCCAGTCAAAATTGCACCACATGACTAGCATAATGCTATGGGTATAATGTACTACTATCGCTAACACAGTGTCACGATAAGGGTACCCCTACTTTGATTGATTATGTGTTTTACGGCACTATCGGTTATCTTCGTACTTCGTTCTATGTACAGTGGGTTTTTTTTTTTTGTTTTGATTTTTTTAACTTTACCAAGAACACAGGGCGAAATTCTCCACATGAAGGGGGAGGTTTAGAGTAGTTATCAGAATTGTATGAAGATAATTGCAATGATATTATAGACACTGCCATTGATGATGATGATGATGATGATGATGATGATGATGATGATGATGATGATGATGATGATGATGATGATGATGATGATGATGATGA
>NW_004797550.1:511695-512701 GCF_000002075.1 Aplysia californica
TAGGTATCTACTACTACTACTACTACTACTACTACTACTACTACTACTACTACTACTACTACTACTACTTCTACTACTACTACTACTACTATTGTGACTTCCACTACTACTACAACTACTACTACTACTACTACTACTACTACTACTAATTACCTATCCATTAAAATTAATAATAATAATATGATTTGACGGAATACAATGTATATACATGATATTTTATATCCATACGACTTCTTGTCATAGCATTATTTTTCCTCTGGTCTTCCCGATTGTATCTGCGGAGGTCCACTCATTGCTTCAGATGGCGCTGCAGTCTTTTTTTTTTAAGCTCTCTTTCGTTTCTCCAGAAGAAGAATAGGAATAGCACCCATTTGCGTGCGCAGATCGACTGCTGTTCTTCAGCTGTTCGAGTTCGTTCAGTGCGGAGTTGTAGGGTTTTTATTTTTTATTTTAATGACATCTCGCCTTTCATTCTAAAGCCAAATTAAATGAAGAAAATAGTCGCCTCTTCCACCGGAAGAGGTTGTTTGTTTTGTTTTTTGTCAGCGTAACCAATTTTAAAAAAGCGTTCTTCCGAAATTTGAATTCGAATTTAATCAAAAACTGTTAGTTTCACTTTGATTTTTTTTCACACAAGCAGGGTAACTCTGTTCGAAAAGAGTGCGCTCTTCCGAAGAGGGTGCCACCGGCTTTCTTTTTGAAGACGCTTTTTTAATTGGCTGAAAGAGAGGAGTGAACTATCTTGTTACGTAGTATCATTGCTATAGCTACTGTAGTCATTAGATCTGACATTACATTCTTTTTTTTTGGGGTATGTTCCTGGTGAAGCCCTTGATCGTGCGAAACGTTGAAATTTTATTAAAATGTTCTGGAAATTCAACAAGTTTCAACCCTTTTTTATTCCTTCCTGTTTAGAATGATGATGATGATGATGATGATGATGATGATGATGATGATGATGATGATGATGATGATGATGATGATGATGATGATGATGATGATGATG
>NW_004797550.1:512811-516755 GCF_000002075.1 Aplysia californica
TGTCTTTCTTTCAATTTCTTTCTCTCTCTCTTTCTTTCTCTCTCTCTTTCTATCTATCTATCTATCTATCTATCTATCTATCTATCTATCTATCTATCTATCTATCTATCTATCTATCTATCTATCTATCTATCTATCTATCTATCTATCTATCTACCTATCTATTTGCCTCTCTCTCACTTTATCTGTCTCTGATTTTCTGTCTATTTCTTTCCTTCATCCAATTTTTTCCCCTTCTCTCTTTCTTTTTTTCCACCGACCCTGCCCTTCTCTCTGTCTCTCTCTCTCTCTCTCTCTCTCTCTCTCTCTCTCTCTCTCTCTCTCTCTCTCTCTCTCACTCTCTTTATCTGTCCCTCCACCTCCCTCCCTCCCATCCCCCTCCCCATCCCTCAACTGATCTCCCTCCGTGATAACGAAGACCTCCATTAACACCCAAACGACCGGGCAAACATGCAATACACCTCACGACTCTCCTCAATCACCCACCAAATCTCTTCAAATTAATCAGTTAAAAAAACCGCTAAAAATATTATTCTTGAATTCCCCACGCGTTAAAGACGTGGCCAAAGAAATGATATCAGTTCTGAATAACCACAGGGAATCTGGGGGCGTCTTATTCCTCGCCATTTGTCTTCAAGGACACAGGGGTGTCTGACAACGACACTCGGCACCTGCCTTGGGTTTTGTTTTTCTGTTGTGCTTCTTTTTTGTTTTTCTGATTTGCTTTTTGTTTTGTTTTTCTATTCTTTTCTTTTCTCTTCTTTTCTTCTTTTTTTTATAGTGTGGAGGGAAGAAAAACCACCTTCCAAATCGGCAGTTCTCTGCAGGTTAAAGAAAGCCGGACGTTTCAGGCATGATAATATATAGAATTTGTATAATACATTATAATGTTTTAGCTTCGTAGTGACGAGCGAGTTTTCTCTCTCTCGCTCTCTCTCTCTCTCTCTCTCTCTCTCTCTCTCTCTCTTTCTCTCTTTCTCTCTTTCTCTCTTTCTTTTTTACTTTCTTTCTTTCTTTCTTTCTTTCTTTCTTTCTTTCTTTCTTTTCTTTTCTTTCTTTTCTTTCTTTCTTTCTTTCTATCTCTCTCTCTATCTCTCTCTCTCTATCTCTCTCTCTCTCTCATACACACTCACCCACACACACACACATACACACACACACACATATACACATACACGGTGTCGGCTGCTTTATTCTAACCTTACTCCTTACTATCTTTGTGTTGTTTAAATAATTACGTTTAACAAGCTGTGTCGTATCAGTATCCCTCCTGGATCACAGCCCGTGAACTGTTATACGTTTTGCGTGATTGAATACTTCTTCGTCCCTCATCACATCAAGTGAAATGGATAAAATATGAGACGCCATGGAGGGAGATAACAAGGTTCACTGACCCGCGAGGATCAATCGATGCTCTGATGGAAGCATATTTATTGTATCGTATTAGCGAGGTTCAACAGGTCCCTTAGGTCGTTGTGGTGGATAGCGAAGTTTACGCATCCTTAAAAGTGTGCGTTTGCAAGCATTTGTGCTTTGAATATGGATTTGACATGTATCAATGGTATCAGGAATGTCTAGGGGAAAAAAGGATTTTTAAGAATATTTTCTTAGAAATTCGTATCAACGAGGTTGCATCAGAGCACCGACGAAAATATATAAATAGATTTTATTGATCCACGAAGGGAATTAGATGGGATATACTAGAACATCAAACAACGATTCGGCATCTACAAAGAAATGTGCTCATTACATATATTATCAGTGATTTACATTTACAGCGATGCACAACTCAATCACTCAAGTATATCCAAACAGTGTGTCCGTGTGAACATTCCTACCTGTGCAATACTTTGAGGTTATAACATTTTACAGCGAACTCACAACTCCCTTCAGGAGAAAGTAGAGAGGGCCAGTCACTGGATCTGGTTGAAGCGAGAGGACGCAGGCTGGAATGAATCCTAAAGTTGGCAGCAGAGGAAAACAGTTGAACTAGCATGGAGACCTCTCACATCGGTGAGGGGGCTCGGTGCGTCAGAAAAGCTGTAGAGAGGAAGAGCCCGAAACAGCGACGCATTCTCTCCTGGTGATCTCCGTGCTAGAGTCCGGGATACGGAGCTTTCGGCTGTGAGCAGTGCATACGGCTGTTTAGACTACGCTGTTATTCAACCCTCAACTAGGCTGCTGCTGCTGCTGCTCCTGCTGCTGCTGCTGCTGCTGCTGCTGCTGCTGATGATGATGATGATGATGATGATGATATTTTTTATTTCCTTAATGGGCTTGGCGGACTCCACTAAGAAATCTTCGAGCGAGAGCAAGGCTCTTTTTAATAATAATAATAATAATAATAATAATAATAATAATAATAATAATCCCCGCTCAACAGCAGGCTCTATGCGCTTTACACTATATTATTACCCCAGCAGACCATAGAACATTCCGAAACATTCTCAGCTTCCCGGGAAGCATACAGTGCAAGCACTCAAACACTAACAAACTGACAAGATCTTTCGCTGTCTATAGCCGGGTACCCATTCCCACCTGGGTGAAGTGAGGAAATTCGTGTAAAGTGCCTTTCCCAAGGACACAACGTCGGGCCCTTGACGGGATTCGAACCCACGACTTTACGGTTGCGAGTCTGAGAGCCTAACCACTAGGCCACCGACGCCACTCCATTGTCAATATGCTTAGCGGCACCTCGACTCGTCCAAATAACTCCATTCGAATTGCCATTGTTCCTGGACATTCAAACATATGTTTGACTTCCTCCTTTTCATGGCCGCATCTTCGGCAACATGGGCTGAGTCTTCATTTACAAAGTTCTTATACCATCTTAAGATGATGATGATGATGATGATGATGATGATGATGATGATGATGATGATGATGAACACTAAAATATGAATCGCTGTAAAAGATTATATGAAAATGAAAAAAAGCGTTAACAATGTACTGGAAGCCACTTAACCACGCAATAGTCAAAAGTACGTCATTAACATCAGGCCAAGGGTTCATTAGAACCTCTCACGCTGGGATAAATCGACTATAACCCTTTCGATATCAAATCATGAGAGTACCACGTGATGTCTCAACCCCAAGCAAAGCAGCTGTTAGCTCTGTTGGTGTCGTGTTAATTAAATAGTCATATGGTATATGGGCGACAAGGTTCAAAACTCCCGCAAAAAAGAGAGATTTCTTGTCTGAGCCCTCAGTCAACGGTCTTGTGGTTAGGCTGTTGAGCTTGCAACCGAAAGACCATAGGTTCAAATACTGCGACGAAGCCAACGTTTTGTGCTTAGGAAAGGTAGTATAAACGAATATTCCTCACTTCACTCAAGTGGGAAGGGGTACCCAGATATAGACAGTTAAAAGATGTTGTCAGTTTGCTAGTTTTTGAGCAGCTCGCAAAGTATGCTACTCGGGAAGCCGAGAAACTTTCTGAGTGTTCTTGGGTCTGTGAGGATAATAATTGTAAATTGTAAAACGCATAGTGCATGCCGTACAGCATGGATATGCGCTATGTCAAATCAATCAATTCTATTATTACTATTACTACTTCGTTCGTTATTAGGGGGATTGGAGGTAAAACAGCCATGTCCGTAGACATCAACTAACTTCACTGTGAGATGAAGATCTCACAATCAGTTTATCTTTTTTCTGAACTTTTCAAGGCTTTCCACCCTCTTGCAAGGAGATTATATCAGAGATAATTTTTTTCATGTCGCCCACCACACCGTGTTTTGTCACAGAGACTAAGCCATTTTGACGTACATTCTTTTTTTACTTGCAATAATCTACAAAAACAATGTTCTTCTGAGTTTATTTTTAGTAACATCATTATTACAGTCGAGCCTGCTCCAACGGCCACGTCCGTCCTAGATAGTCATCTGCACAAACATGTGCTCTTGCTGATCTTTAAAACTATCTTATTATTATTATTATAATTA
>NW_004797550.1:516874-518661 GCF_000002075.1 Aplysia californica
ATTATTATTATTATAACACTGTCTCAGACGTCCACCTGCCTAAGACAGCTACAAAATATGACTTTTCTCCCTGACAAAAGGCGTGCGTCCTGGACTATGTTGCTAAATCTGTTATTCATCAAATATAATGGAACGTGTTCTTGTTTTCAATCAGACTGTTAAAAGCAATCTGAGTATAAAATAATGCTTTACATAAAGAATATTTTGTACGAAAGAGAATACGAGTTTATAAGTATAAGAGTATTGTGAACCCCTGACATGCGATGAATTAACAAGATCTATATCCTTACTTACTTACTTACTTACTACCCATTACGCCATCTGACGTTTAGGGCAGCAACAAAGGATCTCCAGCTCTGTCTGTTTTGGGCCATCTTGGTCAGCGTTCCCCACGAATGATTCCAGGACTCTACTGTGCGTCTCCAGGTTACTTCGGGTCTGCCCCTTTTGCGACGTCCTTCGGGTGTCCAGTGGAGGGCAGTCTTCACAATAGAGTCTGGTTCTCTTCTCAGAACATGTCCAATCCATCTCCATCTTCTCCTTTTTATTATGGTGGTCATGTCCTCTTGCTTACATTTACGTAATAGATCTGCGTTGGAAATTGTGTCAAGCCATATCCTATTGTTCTATTATTAGAGCTCTGTGACAGTCGACCTTGGAGCTCTAGGACAATTTAGATTTCTACTGAAAAACACAATTGCCCTCCCACTGGGATTAAACTGTGGGAAACAAAGCAAGGTGATAGGTTCCTGTAGTATACACGTCAAAGGATAGAAATAGATCTACATGAGAAGAACAAAATGAGAAGAAAAACAATACCAAGAGAAGACAAAAAGAGAGGGGGGGGGGAGAGAGAGAGAGAGAGAAGAAAACAATTTTTTATATATGTGAGGCAGCGTGGTGGAATCAGACTCTCGTCAAAATAATCAAAGTGAAGAAACTTGCATTTTTCTGCAGGTTTGGGAATTTTTCTCAAATGTTTGTGTTTTGGCTCAACACCTTTCATGCCCATTAAAGAACTAATTTCTGTGTGGATTTTTCTTTAAAATGTTTTTTTAAGGAACAAAAAATGTAAATTTTCAGTTACCATGGACTCTTAAGGTAAGGAAATAACTAATCTTTAGAGGCCATTTTCTCACCTATTTTACCTCTGAAAACAGGTGACTCCCACCTCCTTCATTCGCAAATATCTCGACTTGTATTCAAGATAAACGGATATTTTTTTCATCCAAATAAAGGCAAGTGAACAAGCTTTAAGATGATACCAATAACTCTATATGCCCAGAAATTGACGACAGCCTGATTCCACCACGCTGCCTCACATATGTTTTTTTTCTGTTAGGTGGTGGGGGTGGGGACAAAGGAAATAGAAGATAAAAGAAAACATCATTTTTATTTTTTCTCGATAAATGAAACGAAAAAAAAGGGGAAAGGGGGGTTCTCGCATGTCCTTTTCTTGAAAGGACGTAAAGGGCGATGGCTAAAGTAAGCGACCGAAACTGGGCGATATATTCAAGGGGGGGGGGGGGGGGTTGGAGAAGAAAAGAAAACAGACATTTTTTTCTCCTTTTTTAGAATCTACTCAGAGCATGAAAGATAAAACTCCCATTAGAAAGACCGATCTACCCGATAAAGATTCTTCGGACACGAGGATCGAGCATGCGTCTTCTATATGTGACAGCGATTGGGCGTACGGTTCGACTACAGGCAACGGTCATTTTGAACTAATTCTCTCTCTCTCTCTCTCTCTCTCTCTCTCTCTCTCTCTCTCTCTCTCTCTCTCTCGC
>NW_004797550.1:518934-525972 GCF_000002075.1 Aplysia californica
CTTCTTTCTCTCTGCCTCTCTATCTCTCCCTGTTTCCCACCCCTTCAATCTCTCTCTCTCTCTCTCTCTCTCTCTCTCTCTCTTTGTCTCTGTCTGTCCCTCTCTCTCTCTCTCTCTCTCTGTCTCTCTCTCTGTCTTCCTCGCTTCCAATTCCTGTCTCTGCCTGCAGTACCTGTGAAATCACCACCAGATGGTACAGTGAAGTCTTCAGTTGACCGGCGTCTATAGTATTAACGATTAGCCCTTCGTTGGCACACGCAAAAAAATCCGGTTTGAAATCCTGTTTCCGAAGACGTATACCAAGAGTCTTGGTCTTTCTGCTGGGACATTGTATCCCTCTCACACTCCCCCCCCCCCCCAAAAAAAAAAAAAACCAGGACAGTTCTACAGACTGAAGTGTCCTTAGGCTATTTCCACAGAGGTAATATTAAAATGTTCTTATGCACAGTAGAATTGTAAATGGGCTGATTTACCCTTGTCATGCTCATACTGTGCTGGAACAACATAGAGGGAACTGCTTCTTTTTCTTTCCTAATCCTTACTATCGTCCTTTTTCCTCTACTTCTTTTGTATGTCTGTCACTCTCTTATGAAGTGCTCTTTCCAGGTTGCCTTGATAATCGAAACAGACTTTGTGCTGTTGAAGCTAGAGAGGTGAGCAGAATAAGACTGATTCCCCGTTTGGACTTCTCTGTTGACATCCACCCCTTGACGCTCATATGACATTTTGCAGTTGCAAGCACCGTAAAACCTTACGAAAAACTAACTACATTTTTCAGTCCGGGTTGGCCCTGAGAGGCAGGGTAGAAGGGAACCACGTAAGGTATCATTTTAAAATAATATACATTGTGTGGGTGGGGACGCAAAACATCCATAATTCCAGTCATTAATGACGCACATAACCTCTGATTCACTTCGTAATGCACGTCTTTCGTCGGCTCTACTGATAAGGGCATTTACCGTGAAGATTTGGAGTGGGTGGTTGACGAGTACTTTCATGCGGTTAGCTCCTTCTTTCCTATCAATCATTTATTGTCCTTAAAATATTATCTCCTCCTTCTTTTTCGTTTTTGTCACTCTATGGTAACTTCTCTAATGTTCAGCATTTCTGTGACTTTCTTGTGTCGCAAGTGCCATAAAACTCTTACTTACTTACTCTTTCTCTATCGTCAAGTTCATAAGGGGGAGAGCAGTCGACGCCACGCTTGCCTGTCTCTGGCCACGTAAAACTTTTACTAAAACAAAAACTAAGAAGATTTCGATTAAAACTATGGTTGCGAGTAACCTCAAAAACAAACTCATATTTCTCGCCGCGCAGAGTGAGTGGCAAGTGAGTGATTATTATAATATATTATATCGATAGTTCGGGGAAGATAGGGGAGTTTTTTTTAAATATGAGACAAATTACTTCCCATCACTTTGATGAATTAAAATCGCTCAAAATACTTTTTGTCTTTTAAAAAAATATATTATTGCAAGAAATTTGAATTTGAGTAATGTGGGAGTTTAAAGTCTCTGTAAACATAAGAGGGCTTAACTTAGATAGGCAAATTAATAACTATGTTTGGAAGATGAATTTACGTGGCTTAGTAAAGTATACGTTTCTTTGCTTGGAAGAAAAATAATATTACAGCTTTCAGAAAAGAAGGGGCGGATGTTTTGGCGGGAAAAAAGAGAAAAGGTATTTTTATAATAGCACAGTCGAACCTGCTCAAACAACCACTTGTATAACTTGTATAAGACAACCACTTGTATAAGACAACCACTTGTATAAGACAACCACTTGTATAAGACAATCACTTGTATAAGACAACCACTTGTATAAGACAACCACTTGTATAAGACAATCACTTGTATAAGACAACCACTTGTATAAGACAACCACTTGTATAAGACAATCACTTGTACAAGCAGCCACATCCCATTTTTCTCTCCTACTTATTAAAAATTTTTTTTAATGACACTGAGTAAGACGACTACCTGTCTAAAGTAACTAATTTTCAAATTGACAATGGGTGGCCGTCTTACACAGTTTTACTGTATTTGGTTTGTAACGATTTTCAAAAAACACCAGCGAGGAAGATTACAGGGGATTGTCCCTTTTCTTTCCTCGATGGCGATTTCTCGAACCTAGATTGTTTAAGGTTCCTCTTATTTTTTTCCTTTAACTTAAATATAGTGAGTTTCACACCTCCATCAACTCCGTTTAGATCATTTAGCAGGCAGGGTCATTGGCAGGGCCTCCACAGACTGAGAGGAATACAAAATCCGGCCAGAAAAAAACAAAACAAAAACGGAATGAACACTTTCTCTTCACAGGACTCGAACCCAAGTCTGCTGATTGCAACCCCGAGGCGCATAACCGCTACACCACAGTGGCGGGTTCTGTTTCTTTGAAAATACATTTATTCACACCTCAAAAGATCAATCAACTAATCAATCAATTAACCAGCCAGCCAACCAGCCAATCAATCAATCAATCAATCAATCAATCAATCAATCAATCAGTCAATCAATCAATCAATCAGTCAATCAATCAATCAGTCTGTGTATCGTTTCCACAATCAACTCTAATTCCTGGACAGGAGTACTGACTTTAGTTAAAAAGATATCGACAATAATATTATTATTATGATCACCTAGAGACCGCCCGATCACTAATAACTATTAATTTTCATATTCTCAGAACCAGGAAGTAAACAACTCTGCTCTGAAACACAGACATAACAAATTAATTTGCTTCTATATAAAAATCAACAACACAAATGCTCTCTTATTATCACCAAAAACGTTAAAAGTTTGCTTCTTTGACTATCTCTAATCCTGGATTTTCCCCTCTTTTCGCTATTTTTTTCCTCATTTCATCAATTTCTTTTTTAATACGTGCATTATTGTTAGGAGATGCCCCTTTCATTGAGCAGCTCAGCTTCCGGAAACTGGCCAAGCTGAGAGCACTTCGTTGTCCCCAGCTTTTCCTGCCCGACAGAGAAGTGCGTTTGAAGGCCGTTTTTTCTAGCGGTTGTTTTGTTTTCCCGTGGCCCTTCAGGCAAGATGTAAACAAGATATTATCACTTCAAAGCGGTTGCCAGGATTTATGGCGGCCTCAGCTTCTGGGAGCGATTTCTTCCTTTTCATGTTTCGGGTAAATATCTCTTTTGAGACAGACAGTGAAAGGATTGAAGATTGCATAAGTAAAGTGAAATAGGTTGATTGAAGGTCCAGAAGCGGGAAGATGAAGAGAGATGAAGAGTTTGATAGATAGATAGATAGATAGATAGATAGATAGATAGATAGATAGATAGATAGATAGATAGATAGATAGATAGATAAATATTGTTTTTTTGTGTGTGTTTTTGTTAAGTGTTTTACGGCTCTCGCAACTGCATAAGGTCATATGAGCGTGCGGGACACACCTAATATTTTCAGTTGGTAGGAAATTTTGAATTTTGCCCTGGTGGCGACCGAAGCCTGCTCTTATCGATTTTAGACCACCAAGGGATCTTTAACGTGCGCAACTTGCACACGGGCCCTCCGAGATTTTTCGCCCTTGTCCGAGAAGGCTAGGTGTCGATCTTTCCTACCAGAAGATCAGGGGTGTGACAGAAAGACAGCAGTAAGGAGGAGCCAAGGAGTAGCATTAGAAAGGCTGCAGAAAGAGTCAGGAGCGCAGAGGAGGGGGCAAAGGAGGTGAGGGGGTGGGGGTGGGGGCAGAAAGTGGAAATGAAAGCAGACAACGGAACATTGCTAGAGAGCAGGAAAGGAGGTGAAAGGAGACAATTTTAGAGAAGAAAATTTTTCGGTCGCTAGCCGGATTCGAACCCGGGACCTTTGAATGAGAGGCCAACACTTTAACCTCTAGGCCACGAGAGCCCCCAGATAGATAGATAGATAGATAGATAGATAGATAGATAGATAGATAGATAGATAGATAGGTAGATAGACAGATAGATAGCTAGAACATTGAAAACATGACGGAATATGAATATTAAGGGCAAACATGGGAGAGAGAACAGAAAAGGAGATGAGCAGAAGAATACATACCGCTTGGAGTTGCTTTGGAAAATACAGGGAAATATCTAAAGATTGAAATCGGCTGATATCACTGAAAAGACGAGTCTTCATTTCGTGCATTGTCCGAGGAATAAGCTATCGCTGCCAAACCTGCCAATAACCAACAATATCATGTAGAAACTAAGGAAGACACAAAGTGCAATGGAAAATAAGGATCAGAGCATGATAATCTAAGACCAAATAAATCTAACAAAAATACTACCAAAAACAGGAGAACACAATGTCCCCAATATTTTACACTACAACGAAAATTATGAACATGACCTGGTCACATCGGCAGAAAGGAGGATAAAAGATGGACGAAAAATGTAGGGAAAGGAGACCAAGAACAGGATCGAAAAAGAGTGAGAGGCAGACCAGGAAGACGAGGCAGGACGGCATCAAAGTGATGATGGGTACATCATGGACAGGGAAAACAGCTGACCAAACAGAGTGGAGGTCTTTGTTGGAGGGCTACAATATCCTGCTGTGGAGAAACAACGTCTACAACGAAAGAAAAGAAAAAAGTATTTGTAAAGTATGAAGCCTCGGTGTTGATTAGAAGAAAGAAGAAGTTGATTTGTTTCTTTGTGTAAAGAGAAGCATATCGACAATATTACTGGTCATTTAGTGCTGGGAAATTGAAAAGCCCCAGACAGAAACGACAGAGGGAAAATAAAGAAGTAGAACGAGTCAATGGCCCCTTCCAACCATCCACGAGGAAAAAGAAAAGTGAGGAGGGACAAGAGGAAGGATAAAGTGAATGTAGAAGGGGGAGGGGGGAAGAAGAGGTAAGAAGAAAAAAAGAGGTAGGGAGGGAGGAAAAGAAATAGGGGCTAAAAAGGAAGACGGAGAAGGGAATCATAGAAGGATAGAAAGGTAAAAAGTGGGAAAGGGAAAAAGAGGGAAAAGGAAACGAGTGGGGGGGGGGGACTAAAATGAAGGAGCTAGAGAGGAGAAAAAGAGACAGGAGATATAAGGAAAAAGGAGGTAGAGAGTGAGAGAAAGGAGAGGGAAAAGAAAAGAGATGCTGGTAAAAGAAAAGGGTGGAGGGAACCTAAGAGAGGGGGAGAGAGAGAAAGGGATACAGAAAAAGCAGAGAGCGTTGGGTAAGCTAGGATGAGACATTATGCAATGGACGACCTCTGAAGGTCTAGGACTAACGACTTAGCAATCCTATAAGCCTGTGTGTCACAGGATAGGGAGTCCCTCCCAGGGCCGGGGTTAGGAGGAACAGGGGGGGGGGAGGAGGGGCAACAGGCAAGGAAGAAAGAGTGAAAAAGAAGAAAGGGGTGGAGTAAGAGGGAAAAGGGGAGGTGTAGGAGTGAAGAAAGAATTTTTTTAAAAATAGGTGGTGGGCGTGGAGCGGTTGTCCAACTTGGGTGAGGATTGCCTTTTTATGTTTAGAGTATGTTGTTGAATGACCTAGTTCTTGTTCAGGTTTGGTTTGGGGGCGGGGTGGGCGGGGGGTGGGGGAGGGGTATTTGCTAGCTGTTCTGCTATATTCTTCCTTTTAATAGCCGCCTCTTTTTTTTCGTGTACCTAGATTGTTTCTTGTTTTTTTTTACTGTAGTGATTTGAACAGGAATAAATACATTTATAGACAGATAGATAGATAGATAGATAGATAGATAGATAGATAGATAGATAGATAGATAGATAGATAGATAGATAGATAGATAGATAGATAGATAGATAAAAAGGGAGAAAAGAGCCAGAATGAGAGATAGAAACTCTCACCCTATGCCTAATTCTTCATCCCTTCTTATTTATTGCCTTCTTTCTCCAATTTCTATCCCGTCTTTCAAACCAAACTCCCATTCTCTTTCTCAATGCCCCCGGACACACACACACACACACACACACACACACACACACACACACACACACACACATACACACATACACACACACACACATACACACACATACACACACACACACACGCACACACACACACACACACATACTCCTCATACTCAATCTTCCCGGCTCTTATTCCCCTCAAAGAAAGGGGAGATTCAATGAATTAAAAATGCCGGGCGCGCGAAGATTGATTTACCTGACCTGTCCGCCATACTTCCGCGCTTCTTTGAGAAACCGCCAAAAGTGAGGGCTCGCATGCAAATTTGGCGGGAGGAAAATAGACAGCTTAACGCAATTCTGACCCGCCAAATCTGCACATCAGTTGTATGCAGAGAAAGGAAGGCGTGTCGTGTGTCTGAAACGAAAATGGCGACGCAAGGGAAGATGTCTGCCATTATTGAATATCGTGTTCTGGGCGTCCATATTCCCTCCAACAGAGGGCGAGGCTTCCGGTCAATAAAACGTGACGTCAGGGTCCAGATTATGTTACATTTTAGTCTTGATCAGAGTTTTCCCTCCTGTTTTTGGTCTGTTCTAAGTCTGAGTTTTCGATCGCTTCTGTTTTTGCTTTTTTTTAACCAGGTTACTTTTAACTTGTTTGTTTGTTTTATTCCAGTTTCTGGGTGATTTGTGTTTACTAACACACTCACACATTCATACACACACATACACATATATACACATACACACAAACACACACTTACACACATACACACATACACACACATACATATATACTCACATACACTCACAAACTCACACACGCACATACCTACATACAAACACACAAACACACACACATACATACACGCACACTGGCGCATACACACACATCAACTCACACACACACTCACACACACACAAACACACACATACATACACACACAAAACACACAAAAACAAACATACTCTGTGTAAATATGTGTGCGTGCGTGCGTATGTGTGTGTGTGTGTGTGTGCGTATGTGTGTGTGTGTGTGTGCGTATGTTTGTGTTTGTGTGTGTTTGTGTGTGAGTGTATGTGTGTGTGCGTATGTGTGTGTGTGTGTGCGTATGTTTGTGTGTGTTTGTGTGTGTGTGTGTGTGTGTGTGTTTGTGTGTGTGCGTATGTTTGTGTGTGTGTT
>NW_004797550.1:526356-529099 GCF_000002075.1 Aplysia californica
TGTGCGTATGTTTGTGTGTGTGTGTGTTTGTGTGTGTGTGTGTGTGTGTGTGTGTGTTTGTGTGTGTGTGTGTGTGTGTGCGCGCGCGCGCGTGCACGTATTTGCATATTATATACATTTGAACCTGTTCTTGTGGCCACCTGTCCAAGACAATGACCTGCACTAAAGACCTCTCCCCACTTCCCCCCTTTTATAAATGTCTACATGTAATGACACTCTCCGTCACACTCACCTATACAACACAACCAGCTTTCTCCTCCACAAAGTGGGTGGCTGTCCTAATTAAACGATTCAGAATACATTTGTGCATATTATTTTGTCCGGTTTTTCTTTTCACTAAGACGTGTATTATGTTTGTTGTAGGACTAGACTCAGAGGTGCCAAACTGTACAGAGGATCAAAGCTCAAACCACACTTAAGATTGCGAGCCGACTTTGTAAAACTCATTGAACAGTGGAACATAAAACCTTTTGAAAGCAATTATACGAATTAAACCTATATTATAAGTTTTAAAAAATAAGAAATGAAGGCGTATAAAGTGTTGCAGTTACACCAATAATTTGTCAGAGATTGTCATCATTTCTTGACGTCAAGTTCAGATGTCATCATTTCGTGATGCCAAGTTCGGATATGTTCTGAAGTTAGGATTTCCGTGTTGTTATTCTCAGAATACACTGCAGAAGGTGTCCATCAAGGATGCGACCTCCATGTGGTGTTCTGTTAACCCTGGTCAAAAGGAACAGCTGCTCACACAGACAGCGATTCCAAAACGCCAATGTTCAATAGAGGTGTGAACGTGTTGTTCGAGACACATTGCTACCTCAGAATATCAAACACCTATCTGACGTTTTGGCATTTTAGATTACTAAAATCTTAAGATCTGAAACTAAATGTTCTACCTGCTCTTTCAAAATCGTAAGAATATGAGGAGTCGTTATCAAGGTATTCAAAGAATTGTATTCGAAAAAGCTTTCCTTTGTTTAATAAGCGGTGCCCATTGGAGGAGCTGTTCGTTTCGATTCAGTTTGGTTGGGTTTCGGGCAGCTTCAGATCACACTATTTAACCATGTATGTGTTTATGTACGTATCTGCGTATATACATTTGAACCTTCGTGATCTTGAAATTGGATGGGGCGCCTGCAGAAGTTCAAGACTTAGTGGGAAGAGCAGAAGGCTATGGAATCAACCATTGCTTGGAACCGTCAGCATCTACACACTTCGAGATAAGCTTCTTCAGGGGACGGAGCGCTTATGGGAATGCCCCTTGTGCAGTGATGTTGGTCCTTCACACAAGTAAACAAGTAAACTATTGAACCAATCGCCCGACCCGACTCGCGCTTTGAAACAAGCTTCACGTCACCAATGGTTTCGTTAGGTTTGTGCCACAATGGTAGCTTTTCGCCCCTCCATAGAGAACAATAATTAAGCTAGCCTCGATGACCAAACGGAACCTGTCAATGGGCATCGCTTATACAATATCCTGTTTTAATATGTCTTTATGAGCTCCATCTGCAATAATTGTAGAGCTGCAGTTTCCACGCCGATGACAAATGGGTAGCAGAACAACTCGAGAATACTTTTCTGTATTTCAAATTCAACAAAATGTTGTGCACATTCGACGCGAAATGAGCTTTAACATTCTGCAAAAGTATGAATTTGGAGACAACACATCGCTGCCTCAAAATGACAATGTTGTGACTGAAATTTTGGGCCGCTTTGAGTTATTAAGAACGTGAGTTACGAAACCAAATGTGGAAAGAGATAGAGAGAGAGAAAAAGGGATTAATATTGTTAAAATAGGTGTTTTGCGCCCCCCCCCTCCTAGACACAAAAAAGAGGGTGGGGGGAGTAAGAGAGAGGGTGACAGAAAGAGACAGACAAACAGACGATCAGAGAGACAGACAAACAGACAGACAGACAGACAGACAAACAGACTGACAGACAAACAGACTGACAGACAAACAGACAGACTGACTGACAGACAGACAGACAGGATATAAAATGGTATCAAGGATTTTTTTTTCAACCAAGGTAAACACTGTCATGATTTGTAAAAGGAAGAAGAAGTTCAGTAGAAGTTCACAGATTTAAAATATCTCAGATGTCTTTGTCTATTCCCATCAACTGTATTCTATTCCCGCCCAGAAGGTAATTGTTCTGGTTATAAGACAAACCACACGCCAAGATAAAATGTAGAAAACATCTCGACGGTTCCAGTACAGGTGACAGGTCTTTGTAGTGGGATGTTTAATTCTAGAAGCTGGAAAATCTAATTCCAAAGTATATACATTTTTTATTGACCTCCTGGTTTTTCAGGCGTGTTCCTCGTCAATTCCGTACCGTGAAATATCAAAGTTATATCTGCTTAGATCCTAGTTTTAAGACATTTGAAATTAAAAAATGAGGAGTTTCATAACATGACAAGCTTTTTCAAATACAATTCTTTGAATATCTTGATAACAACTCCAACCAGCCTCACAATTTTGATAGAGCAGACAGAACATTTGCTATCTCTCCTCATGGTCTTAGTAACTAAAAACGGCCAAAAATGCCAAATCATCATCATCATCCGGTGCCTTGCCGACTGGCGTGGGCGACCATGGACCCCCACTTCACCCTGTCCTTCGATACAGCAATGGTGTCTGTTGTTCTTCCTGCTCCCAGCCATGTTGTCATCTTGTCCAGTATCTTTTCCCTCTGTCTGCCTCTGCCTCTCGTTCCATCTAACTTGCCTGTTGTTACA
>NW_004797550.1:529949-532728 GCF_000002075.1 Aplysia californica
CCCCCCGGGAAAAAAGCTAATGGATTGAATTAAATAAAATTGGTATGGTGAACTACCATTCAAAAGGACAATCTTGCTTGTTTGTTTGTAGGCCAAGTCCCCACAGACTCCCTCCCTTCCCCCCTTTTTAGCGGTTGTGCTTCTGCACAAAGGAATCATGAAAGCGTTCCCTGAAGCGTCCCTAGACAAAATTCCTGCTTTCATTGAAGAACAAGTTGAGTCTTGACTCGTCTGTGAACATAACACTTGACAATTATTGCTTACGCGTCTATTACAGGTCGTGAGTACACATGTCCCTCACGCAATACCGGACACCTGGGTCAGAGGTGGGGTTGGTGAGCTGCTAGTTGTCCGGAGCGGAGTTCATGTTGAAATCACCTGTCCCTTATGGTCTGGGTACTCACTTCGTTACCCTGTAATTACAACGTTCTACCTGCTCCGTACCTAGTTTTGAGAAACTTGACTTACAAAGTTCTAACTGCTCTGAGAAAGTTGACGTTAAAACGGTTGAGTTTAACAACATGTCAAACCTTGTTCAAATGCAATTCTTTGAATATCTTGATATCGACTCCGAATAATCTGACGATTTGGATAGAGCAGGTAGAACATTTGGTTTCTGACCTCATGGTCTTCATCATCATCATCCGATGCCTTGCCGACTGGCGTGGGTGATCATGGACCTCCATTTCCATCTGTCTTTCGATGCAGCAATGGTGTCTGTTGTTCTTGCTGCTCCCAGCCATGTTGTCATCTTGTCCAGTATCTTTTCCCTCTGTCTGCCTCTGCCTCTCTTTCCATCAAACTTTCCTGTTGTTACAATATTCTCTAATGCTTCTTTCCGCATTGTGTGTCCGAAGAAATTTGCCTGTCGCTTTCTTATATTCGTGATAAGTTGTTTTCTATAATTTGTGTTATGGTCTTATTAACTCAAAACGACCAAAACTGTCAGATAGAACTTTGTAATTCTAAGGTACCGACTTTACGTTGTTGGGGATCATCTACCAACTGTTGTCTGAGATGTGGAGTGTTTGGAGCTTTGACCCACAATGTCGCCAGGACAGAGCTACCATGTTGCTTTGTTCTGCTGTTTTGCCGTTAAGACCACATCCGCTCATCCACATTTTTTATCGGTGTTGCAGCAGGATCTCCCAGCCTAATAATGCCAGAGTGGATCAGTACAAGCCATGATAATATTGCCACTTCTCGCACCAAAACTCCCTCTTCCGGTTAGACAAGTGGTCACCATCTGTCGATAACTCCCAAACGGTGTTTGTTCTTTGTGTTGGGGTTTTGTGGGGGGTTGATTTTGTTTTGGTTTTGTTTTGTTCGTTTGAATTTTTTTTAAAAATTTGTTTCTGGATTGTTGTTTCTTTGATGTTGTTGTTTTTTGGAAGATTGGCAATATGAAAGACCAAACAAAACAATGATATTTAAACGGTGTTTTTGAAGATCAAGCAGAACCTAGATACACTTAGTATTCATTACACAATTTTATGACCTATGTTCCCGTAATTTCAAGTTCATCATTAACCAACCACTCAAGGTCGTGCTAATGATACTTTAAAAATACTTTTTTATTTATAGTCACCCAACTTTTAATTTTGCTTTCATATAACTCACGATCTGAAAAACACCAACAACAGTGAGTTCTATAAAGATTTTCAAAAAGGGACAAGAGATTACTCAGTTTCAAGAAACACATTTCATTGAACCGCAAAGGCGGGACCACCGGATAGATCATAAATAGCAATTCAAGAAATTCCTAGTGGTGTTAACTTTTTTGAGAAGCATACATAATGCCCCCCGCCCTCCAAGCCCTTTGTAGTTATTGGAAAATATGTATGTGTGTCTATGTGTGTATGTGTGTGTGTGTGTGTGTGTGTGTGTGTGTGTGTGTGTGTGTGTGTGTGCGCGCGCGTGTGTGTATGTTCTTTATTTGTTGTTGTTTGGTTTTCTTTAATTGTACGAAATGAACGAAGGTGTTTATTCCGCTCTCGTGTAAACAATTTGGATGATTTAAAAGGCAGGCTTGAACCTTGCCTGCTTGGGCCAACCCTGGCTGAGAAGATTATAATGCCCCGACAGAAAGACGAAGGTATAGTATAAAATGTCTCCCTACTCAGGTCTTCTGCGTCCGTCCGCGAAGTGACTAACAACAGCTGTAACCGCAGACACTGATGTCTACATTTAAATAGTTAGGTCACATCCCCATTAAAAATTACTTTTTTTATAAGTGATTTAATGCGCTCGCAACTGCATAAGGTCATCGCGCAGGACACATTTAACATTTTCAGTTTCATCGAAAGAATTGTTTAACTTTGCCAAGGCAGCGACTGAAGCCTACTCTTATCGATCTTAGAACCACAAACGGATCTTTAACCTGCAAATCGTGCCCCCACCCCCACCCCTTTCTCCTTCTAAAATTGGATAGACAAGCGCTAAACCAGTAGGAAATGTTCGTATTGATATGATACATTATCTAAAATTTAATTTTTTTTGGCTCGACGGCATGGTCCGTATTGGTGTCTGTGGTGCAGCGAGAAGCATTTTCTGTGCATTTTAAAAACTTTTGTACATTGGTTTATATTTTTTAATGAAACTGGTTTGTTCCTAAATTGGAAAATTTGTCCCAGTAACTTACTAAAATCACTAAAATTTCATGATCTCCTCTTCTTGTATTCACTGAAGGAAAAATTAAAACAGATTTGTTCCTACTAGTACAGCGGTATGAGGTTGAATGTGCCACCCCCACCCCCCGCCCCCCCCCTCCTTTTGTTTT
>NW_004797550.1:534736-537282 GCF_000002075.1 Aplysia californica
CTTTCATTTATTTATTTATTCATTCATTTATTATTTTTATTTCTGACTTTTTGCTCACTCTGCATGTTTCTTTCTCGGGTCAGTCTCTGTTCTACAAAAACCAAGTTGAGTAAGTGGGTCTTACTTCCCATCAAAGACCTCCTCAAGCTATTCCTAGGTCACACCGAGGGTGGTTTTGTTATTTCAGCCTTGACATAATTATACGAGGCAAACAGCACAATTTCATTCTGTTTACTTCAGCTTTGACGAATACAAGATGAACACCACAATCTTCCGTGCCAAGGCAGAGCGACGTATCTGCACTTTTTATGATTTTGAGTTACGTCGCGCTGCCGTTGGAAACATGGGCTTGTCCCTTTGGCTACGTCTGTTTGCCGTTGTGAAATATCCTATTTGTAATGCAGATACGTCTTCCTGCCTTTGACACAAGATGCAGAATTTGCATAGGCGTCCATTTAAAAAATGATGCAAAAATTAATATTTTTTGCAGATACGTCGGTCTGACTTGGCACGGCAGGTGATTCAGTTCTAAAGGGGCTTTATGCTGTTGAGGCTAGAGAGGTGAGCTGAGTAAGCCTGATTTCTCGTTTAGACATCTGTATTGACATCCACCCCTTAGCGCTCATATGACCTTATACAGTTGCGAGCGCCGTAAAATCTCACTAAAACAAACAAACAGAGCTTAGTGTCGGACCATCAGGACCAAAGCAATGGAATGTCATGCTCCTTCAATAGAAGGAGCGCCTATACTTACCATAAGGTTTTAACTTCGTTTTCAAGACTGTCAGATTATTTAAGATGCGGGACCTCCGACTGTAACGTCCATCTGTGATTTTAAAAAAAGATTAATTAGGTGAGAGCTTTGAAAACTCCACAAAACAACAAGAGGCTCATGGACACCCGTTAACGATTCGAACCAGGGCCATCCGCGCCATTGTCCAACGTAATAACAACTGAGCTCACGGAGCGCCCCGAGCGAGCGCCAGTGATTGATAATTGGAAAAGCTTTAGTCTACGTATACGAGTATACAGTAGTATACACTCGATCAGACTAATCAGATGTTACTGTTTCGTTTGTATCTTTGTTGTATGTTTCAGAATACATTGCTGTAATTTTTATTTTATTTTTTTAGAAAAAGGGGCGGGGGTTAAAATCACCGTGGTTTTTAAAATGTATTGTTTCAATTTTAGTAAGCAAGTTTTTATGTTGACTTTCAATGTCTTGGAAACAGCAGTATTTCGTTGAACATGCGATGGCTCGATTTCTCTGACATTGAGTTAAACCTACTATCTTTCTTGGGTGAGAATTAGTATCAGGCTTTTGCTGCGGTTTTCGATAGACAAAGACCTGAAATATTTGTTTCAGAAGAAAGAATAGAAAATATCCGACTTGTGGTGAGGAAAAGTGTCCATTTTCAATCGTTAATGTTTGCCTTATGAACACTAATTGAAGCACCAAAATGTTCCTTCTGTAACATGACTTACTTTTAAGACTATTTTCAAGTTATAACGCACGTAAAAGAAAAAGCGTAAAAACTCAAAAGACTAGATTTCGACACAATCCAAAAGTGGTACCCTTCTTCCGGTTGTCAGTGTCTTGTTGACATTATTTCTACTTTGTTTTTCCTTTGTATGTTACTCTCTCGAGTAGCATCTCTAAATTACGGCATGAACATTGTAAAGATATGTGAGGCAGCGTGGTGGAATCAGGCTCTCGTCAATTTTCGAACATGTAGAGTTATTGGTATCTTCGTAAGGCTTGTTCACTTGTGTTTATTAGGATGTGAAATGTATCCATCTATCTTGAAAACAAGTCGAGATATTTACAAATGAAGGACGTGGGGGCAACCTGTTTTCAGGGGTAAAATCATTGAGAAAATGGCCGCTAAAGATTAGTTATTTCCTTAGCTTGAGAGTCCGTGGTAACTGAAACTTTACATTTTGTGTGCCTTTAATCAAAGTTTTTCAGAAAAATCTACGCAGTAATGAGTTCATTAATGGGCATGAAAGGAAGTGACCCAAAAAACAAAAATTTGATAAACATTCACAAACCAACAGAAAAAAAGCAAGTTTCTTCACTTTGATTATTTTGACGAGAGCCTGATTCCACCACGCTGCCTCACATATGATATAGGTCTAGTTTGTAAACAGTGATAGACGAACGTACGTTGAGCAGGTAGCCTTGTTTATTTACGAAGTCTAGGTAACCTAGGGCGATACAAGGTATGCGCAAGCCTAGTATGAGAGTCGTTAGTTACTCCTAGTTTAGTTTCGTATTATAGGCAATCATATCACAAACACGACCTAATTGGTTGCTGAAGCAAGTTTTACATTTCTCTTTTATTCCATAAGAATTATATTTTCGTTTCTTGCCTTTGTGTTCTTCATCACACACGCGCACACACACACACACACATACACACACACACACACACATACACACACATACACACACATACACACACATACACACATACACACACACACACATACACACACACACATACACACACACACAAACAAACACACACACACACACACATACA
>NW_004797550.1:537869-543576 GCF_000002075.1 Aplysia californica
CACACACACACACACACACACACACACACACAAACGAACACCTACAGACGACTTCAGTTTCAGCCATTTTGAATGAGATTGTTGTTTACGAAATACTGCAACCTAATTGGTTGCTACTTCCATATCGTTGGCTCATACGACAAGTTAAGGCTCTTATTGGACGCACTCTCCGATAACAAAGGCACTACTTACTCTACAATTAACTCTCATAAAGAAGTTCAAGCTCGGGAGAAACGGCGTTTTGGAACTTTTTTCATTTGATAATATTATTGACAACGTTTAGAGAGGGGAAGTCATCGAAACTAATGGGTAACGCATCTCTGCTGCTCCAAAATGGCGGTATCCACTTCTTGCACTAAACCTTTGCTATTGACCGTTAAATCATTCAGAACTACAAAGTTCTGTCTTCTCAGTTCCTAGTTTTGGGAAACTTGATGGCAAAGATTTTGAGTTTCACATCATGTCCAGCTTTTTCGAATGCACTTCTTTTAATATCTTGATAAAAACTCCAAAATATCAAACTGTTTTGGTTAAACGGATAGAACATTTAGTTGCCGACCTAATGGCCTCAGTACTCAAAACGGTTAGAAAAGTCAGAAATAACTTAGTAACTCTGAGGTAGTGACACGTCTGCCTGTCCATGTGTCAAGACGCGGTGGAATCAGGCGGTCGTCAAATTTGGGACATGTTGAATTATTGGTATTATCTGAAAGCTCATTCATTTGTCTTGCTTTCAAGGAAAAAAATACCTGTCTATCTTGAATAGAAGTCGAGATATTTGCGATTGAAGGAAGTGAGGGTCAACTGGTTTCAGAGGTAAAATTAGCCAGAAAATGGCCACCAAAGTTCGGTAATGTCCATAGATTGAGAGAAAATGTGCAATATTTGTGCCTTTAATCAATGCTTTTCTGTAAAATCCGCACCGTAATATGTTTTAATTAGACGTAAAAAGTGTTGGGCCAAAAAACAAAAATTCGATAAACATTGCCAAACTGGTTGAAAATTGGCGACTTCACCGATTTCATTCTTTTGACGAGCGCCTGATTCCACCACGACGTAACACATATGTCTGCAGTAGTGTTCAGTCTTCAGAAATCTGAGCGGTCGCTGACGTCCTATCCCCTGTAGGAACTGGCCTAACGAGGAACTAACTCACCCGTCCACTGACAATCAAAGCTCTCGTTTCCCAAAGCCATTTACGGTGTTTTCTGAGCAAGCACAGAGTCTGATAAGCATATTGGTGGCAGCGTTAGTGAAATGAGAATACCCTTTGATGTAGAACTAACGCACATCTTGAGGGCGTTAGTCCACTGAAACAGTAGAATGTGGCAGAACGCTTATCATGGGCCCCAGCTGGGTACGGTAGGAGGAGCATTGTATCTTTATACAATGAGACGTTTTGATTTACCGTACTGTTGGTTTAAAAAAACCAATAACCCAAAATCTATAAAAAGAGGTTAAGAAATGAGTTCCCAGCTGGGCGGACGTCTGTGTCAGGGAGATATAAAATAGCGTGGTTTCTCTTAAATAGACACGTGACTTTGGAACAATGGCGAGGTCACGACAGTCGCGTGATAGAAACACGTGCAGAAGGAGAGAGAGAGAGAGAGAGAGAGAGAGAGAGAGAGAGAGAGAGAGAAAAAGAGAGAGAGAGATAGAAAGAGAGAGAGAGAGAGAGAGAGAGAGAGAGAGAGAGAGAGAGAGAGAGAGGGGGGGGGGAGAGTTGCAAACTCAAAGAGAACACAACTCTTGACACAATCACTTGGGTATGAGGCGTTAGATAAGATAAGATAAGATAAGATAACTTTATTATCCGAAAAGAAAATTTTTCTTGGCTGCACAGGACCGTAAAAACACACAAAGGTAAACATAAGAAATTTAAATTTTATAGGCCTATTACTCTCATTAAAATCCAATATGAAAAGAGAAATAAAGCTTACAAAATGTACATCAACATGCAGGAATTTAAATACAAGACCTTGAAGTTATATATAGATACATACTCTAAGGGCAACACACATCTATGCTTATTCTTTCAAAAGCCTTATGCTAGATGGTAAAAAACTTCTTTTATATATTTCTTTCTTTGTTTTTGGATGTACATGGGGCATACCAAAAGTTTTTACCTAACCATGAAGGAATAAAGTTAGAAAGCTGAAATTTAGTACTAACCTTAATCTTTCTCTGTGTAGTCGCCTCAAACAGTTATACATTTTTTTCCATCTGTGTATGACCTTGAAAAGGCCTTGAGAACATAAGACCCTCTTTTTGTCAGAAAACCAGCCCTCTTCCGCTTCTTTGACATCATCTTCACTTTCAAAATGCCTTCCTTTTAAATCCTTTTTTCAGTTTGGAGAATTAAAAGAAGTCAGACGCGGCTAAATCTGGAGAATAGTGTGGATGGGGCTAAATTTCATAGCCTCTTTCTGGCGCAGTCTCTGCAGCTTTTCTTGAAGTGTGTGCTGGCGCTTTGTCGTGAAGCAGCAAAATGCCTTTTCGCATCTTTCCTCTCCAGTTTTTTTTTTGTTTTTGTTTTTGCTTTTTAGCCTCTCGTTATTTCTTTTAGCTGATTAGGATAATGATCTCCGGTGATCGTATGTCCATTTTCCTGATGTTCGATCACAATCACTCCTTCTTGGTCCAAAAAACTGATAGCATCACTTTTCCACTTAATGGCTGCACTTTTGCCTTCTTTTGTATTGGAGACAAGGGCGATTTCCCCTGTAGTGATGCAGATTTTGACCCAGGATCGTAGTGGTGGACCCATGTCTCTTCCATGGTTACAAGTCTTTCAAAAAATTTGGTTTCTCCATTTTCATACAGACCAACAATTCTTCACAACAATCCACACGTTGCACTTTCTGAGGAGGTGTCAACAAACGCGGGACCCATCTCGAAGAAACCTTTACCATTTTTGATAAAAGTTCATTAAAAGTTCGTTCAACTGATCCAGTGCTAAGCCTAGTTTCTTTGCTGAAACCCTCAACTCTCACCCGCCTATCAGACTACACAAGTTTCTTGATTTTCAACTCATTTTTTTCTGTTGTTGTCACTGGGCATTTGAATTTTTTACATCAAAATTGTATCACAGCATAGAATGGGCATTCAGTTCCATATACGGCATGCATCTCCGTAAAAATTCCCTGTAGATTAGTTGCTTGCCATGCAATAACAAAATCTTCATTACTGCCCCGTGCTCAATTTTCTCGATTTTTATGTTGAATTTGAAGAACAACATACCCCCTTTCACATACAGTGCAGTTATTGAGTATTCCTCAAAATTTACAGGCTTTCTAGGAACATGATTGTTGGCTTTTGCCCCAAATTTCAACTTTCTACCTTCAATTTTTCATAGTCAGGTTTAAAAAAAACTTTTGGTATGCCCCTCGTGTTCTTACAATTTGTGAGGAAAGTGGGTGTGATGGGTCGTTTTTATAATGCTTTTTTACCTTTTTTACACGTGTGGTGTCACACAGTCATCCATTCTAATATATTTATGAACGTTTAAATAAGACTTTGAGATAATACGATCTACCATAGCTATTTGACGGTTTAATGAACAACATGCTTTGCTCTATTGTTTTGACTACTATTATGATGATATGTTCTAGTTCAGTTTTATTAAATGTGAGGCGGCGCGGTGGAATCGGGCTCTCATCAATTTTTTGTTGGAGTTATTGGTATCATCTTAAAGCTTGTCTTTATTTAGTTGAAAAAATATCCATTTATCTTGAATACAAGTCGAAATATTTGTGAAGGAAGGAAGTGTTTTCAGAGGTAAAATTAGTGAGTAAATGGCCGCCAAAGATTAGTTATTTTCTTAGCTTAAGAGTCTGTGGTAACTGAAGATTTACATTTTTTATGCCTTTAATCAACGCTTTTCAGAAACATCCACACAGAAATGAGTTATTTAATGGGCATGAACGGTGTTGAGCCAAAAAAATTGATAAAAATTCATAAACCTGCGGAAAAATGCAAGTTTCTTTACTTTAATTATTTTGACGAGAGCCTGATTTCACCACGCTGCCTCACAAATGCTTAATAAGGACAAAGTTTCCATTAATTTATATTTACGTGTTTATCATAGACTCTATCGAAATGGGTTGTTATGTTGGGGGTTTTGGGGTGGGATTTTTTCTTGGGAGGGGGGGGGGGTATTTAACTACCTATTTAGTCACACATTGTTGAATGTTGGAGTTTTATTTTGTTTATGATCAATTTCATAAAATACTCTTTTTCATACACACGTCTGTGGTGTAGCGGGTAGGCACTTTGCTGTTGCACACGAGAACCCGAGTTCGATTCCAGAGTGGGGAGAAACTGTTATCGAATATCTCGGCCCTTGTGCTTGGACTCTGCATCCCTCTCTGCCCAGGTTGGCTTTGACTGGTAGGGGTGAAGTCTGCCTTCTTGATAATCTAAACTTTTCCCAGGGGGACGAGAAAGTTGTTTTTTTTTTTTTAATGCTTCCTCATTTCAATACATTCTGATGTTAATTTTTATAAAACTCAAGATATAAACTCTTTGCAAAATTTTGTAAGGGCTGTCGTAGCCTAGAGATTAATGTGTTGATCTCTCATTCAAAGGTCCCAGGTTCGAATCCGGGTAGCGACCGAAAAATTGTTTTCTCTAAAATTGTCTCCTTTCATCTCCTATCCTGCACTCTCACAATGTTCTGTCGTCAGCTTTCGCCTCCTCTTTCTACCTCCACCCCCTCACCTCCTTTGCCCCCTCCTTTGAGCTCCTGACTCTTGCTACAGCTTTCCTACTGCTACACCTTGGCTCCTTCTTACTGCTGTCTTTCAGCCACACCCCTGATCTTCTGGTAGGAAAGATCTACACCTAGCCTTTCCGGACAAGGGCGAAAACTCTCAGAGGGCCGTGTTCAAGTTGCGCACGTTAAAGATCCCTTGGTGGTCTAAAGATAAAGGCCAGGCGTTGGCCTCCACCAGGGGCAAAAATCCAAAATTTCATCCTAACTGAAAAAGTTTAATGTTTCCCGAGCGCCGTAAAACACTTACCAGAAAAAACAACATTTGTACAAGTTTTGTCTTTTTTTTCATTCCCCTTTTTTAATAATGATTTCAACATGGAAAAAGACTGAGATCAATTTACTTGCTTTTCCTTATACAGGATTACACGATTCACTCTCTGCTCCTCTTTTTTTCTCACAAACTGATTAAGATCTAATACTTCTGAATAACTAATTTTGCAATTGCACATGTCACAAGTTATCGCCTCAACAATACAGGCGCAAGGAAGGCAGTAAATGTCAGAGAGATAGAAACAGAAAAAGGGAAATAGGGAAGAGAGATAAAAAAAAAAAAGAAAGAGAGAAGATGAAAAAGAGCTTGAGGTTTGGAAACAAAGAGAAGAGGGAAAGAGATAGGGGAGAAATACTACAGATATCTATGAGCATGTGCGCTCGTTTATATTCAGTACTCATACAAATATCGATATGCACAATAAAGAAGCTATTAAAGATATGAAAAAAAACCCCACACATGCCGAAACACCCAGGCTCGATCTCTGCCTCTCTCTGTCTCTCTCTGTCTCTTTGTCTCTGGCCCCATCTCTCTCTCTCCCTGTATGTGTGTCTCTCTCTCTTCCTCCCTCTGACTCTGTCTGTCTGTCTCTCTGTCTGTCTGTCTCTCTGTCTGTCTGTCTGTCTGTCTGTCTGTCTGTCTGTCTGTCTGTCTGTCTGTCT
>NW_004797550.1:546498-556460 GCF_000002075.1 Aplysia californica
CGAGCCGCTACTGATCATCAACATGGATCGGCAGTCGTAGGATACCTCGAAGGTGGAGCAGCAGCAGTAGTGATTATAAATGATGAACCACCACGAACAGAAATTATTAAAACTAAAGGTGCATTCCTTACATCATCTTATGACGAGGAATGCCAGGCAATGATGTCTGCTGCAAAATGGATTGCCGACAATTGCCACAGTAGGACCAATGTGCTGATCTTGACTGACAGTCAGTCCCTCTGCAAGGGGCTGCTGGGCAACAGCTCGGACATGACTGCGCCGCGGAACAGCGACTGCCGACGTCATTTTACCGGGGAACAGCGACTGCTGACGTCATTTTACCGGGGAACAGCGACCGGGGAACAGCGACTAGTATTTTACTATGTTTCTTTGTTACTGTTGAACTCGGTGTAATCGCCTATAGTATCGAATACAATTAGACCAAACTAGTTACATTTCGTCTCGATTTTCAGAAAGCTTAACTAGAGCTCAGTTAAATCTCCCGCCTATCCGTTCATTCATATAGAAGAACAAGAAAGAGAGGAGTTGATCACAGCGTAAAGCAATTAGGAGCTGTAGCAGGGAGAGTTTTAAAGAAAAATTTCTTTTATAATGCTCTCAGCTCAGTAGCAAGTTTGAAAACGTTCTCCAGAATGTTCTTAGAGTTTGAACTTTTGTTTTTATCTCTTTGCATTGTCCTCTTCAGGTGGATGTCATTATTTTCAGTTTAGATGCCGCATCGCAATTTTCCGTTTATTCTTTGTTTTCCGATTTGATATTGTTTGTCCATGATTGGTTCATCATACTCCTATACGATCATACTCTTATTCACATGATCACACACACACATGAACACACATACGAACACACACACACAAACACACAAACACACACGTTATAGCCCCTCCTGACACACACACACACACACACACACACACACACACACACACACACACACACATACACACACTCACACAACACACACACACACATACATATACAAACATACATACAATCACACACAAACACATACACACAAATACACACTCACACACACACACACACACACACACACAACAATCACATAGATTTATAATTGGTGTTATTTTATCAAACATACATGTACGTGTGTGTGTCAATAAAGTACTAATACAATGAAAATAAATCACCAAACAGATAAACAAACAAACACTTTCTCCACTTTCTCGCTATAACCCGGCCTACCCCCGGCCAGTGGGCTCCTCTCTCCTTTGCTCCTGACTATTTCTACAAGTACTGCTTCTCCTTGCTCCTTCTTACTACTGTCTTTCACCCACACATTCTGATCTTAGGGTAGTAGTAGGAGTGACCGAACATTTGGCTTTCTCGAAAGGGCAAAAAATCTCGGAAGTCCCATGTGCAAGCTTCGCATTTTAAGTTTGAGCTGTCTTGGTGGTCTAAAATCGATATAAGAGTAGGCTTCGGCCGCCATCAAGGCAAAATTCAAAATTGATTCATACCAAAACCTGACAATACTCTAGTCAGTATAAAAACATAAAGAGTACCGTTGAAATCTGGACGTGTCTGCCTAAAAGCAAGGGGCCCTACGAAGTATGAAAAGCGGTCACCTACGTAAAAATCAATTGTACTGCAGGCTGAAGAACCAGCAGTCAACATCCCCTTAGGTCTAGAGAAGAAGAAGAAGAAGAAGAAGAAGAAGAAGAAGAAGAAGAAGAAGAAGAAGAAGGAGAAGGAGAAGGAGGAGGAGGAGGAGAAGGAGAAGGAGAAGAAGGAGAAGAAGGAGGAGAAGGAGAAGGAGAAGGAGAATCATGAGCATGATGAGGTTCCTGGTGCCAAGCGTTAGCTTGAAATTGTGTATACTTTTAAACGGGTAACAGTGACCCCGAATTTAGACCAAACAATGCGGTACAGTCCGTGTCGGCTTTAAGAACGACGGCTTAAAGCACGTTTCGGACTCAAGCACGCTCAACGGCTCTTACCGAATGTTTGCTATATAAACGCCTTTAAGCACGGTAACTTCGGCTTCAAGCACGCTTCATTTACAAGACAGTCAATATTTTCATGATGACCCATCGAAGTTCGAACACAGTCAAAACCGCAGCAGTGGAGAGTGTCTAGAGAAACACAAAGAACGGAATTGATGGACACACACACTCACACGGGCGAAGAGGAAGGCAGATGCACACAGCCGCGCGCGTGGACATAGGATCTAGCCTACTAGGCCTAGGGCAAAGCTACACACGATCCAAAAAAAATACTAAGAGAGTCGGGGAGACGAGAAAGGGAGGCTGGCTGCGATTTCACCTTTGACCCTCGCTATCCATTATTCCTCATTGTGTATCACGCGCGAGGTGGGATGAAGGCGGTGGTATGAGGGGCACAGCGGGCAGTGGTACGCACAGGCAGTGTGTACGCCTAGTGTGCTGTATCGTGACCTGCCGTCTAAATTAAGTTTTCATTTCCGATTCGATCACCAAACAAAAACAAACAAGCAAACAAAAACTCCCATGGCGGGTGTCTAAATAACAGTGCACATTTTTGCGGGACGCTATAGGCCTACTTATAAACAAAGGTAAATAGCACGGGAAATTTTCTACATGAAAATCTCTGGAATATGTCTGCTTCGCACTCAAGCACGCTTCGGCTTTAAGCACGTTTAAGCTTTCTCCCGACGACCGTGCTTAAAGCCGGCATGGATGTAATTGTTTACTTTCTTGCGTTTAATTCCGGGGGAGGACATCCGTATCGAGCCACCACTTTGAACTCTATGAGAATAGTGTACTCACTCAATGGCCATCAAAATAATTACAGAAGGCCTTTGAAGGACATTGCCGTGGTTTACGTATTCTTAACTCCAGCGCAAAGTTTTGAATGTCCAGTCGGGGAAGCTTAGATTTCTGTCTAGATCTAGATCTAGAGCGCGGCTGGAATTAAACGCGAGAAAGTAAACAATTGCTAACAATATTTCCTCCTCTGTAGAATCAACAACAGATGGTAGTATTTATCGTTTTCTCAATGGGCATAGATGAAAAGCATCTTTCGTTGGTGACAGAACATGATGAGTAAATGGAGTACGATCTTTTTATAGGGGGGGGGGGGGGTTCAAAATGTTTTTGCATGGAGTACGTGCCATGGGGAAAGGCTGAGCGTGATGTAGCATTTTGAGTAAATAAGAGCTCAACTGAATAAGAAGAGTTGGATTGCTTACACCCAGTCACCAGATGTAAGGTGAGTACATGTTTTACTGTACAGTGGCGTCCAAAAGAAACTTGAAAATGTAATCCCCCAATCATCGTGTTAAAACCTTGCACAACTCACTCATGCAGTATGCCAATTTAAAGCTAAATAAATTCTGCATTATCTGACACAATAATATTTCACTTATGTTCAGAGATGCTCAAGATATGGGCTTTTAAAATAATTGACCTTAAAATCTCTTGGCAAAGTCAATGAAACGTAAAAGTGTGTTCGCGCGTGTATTGAGGTCCATCAAGGTTGGTGGAATGGATATGTATTGAATATCAAATGAAAAGAAAGTATCATTGCCTCTGCAAAGAACAGCATCTTCTGAAGTACATTTTCAAACAAGTTAGAAAACAGATTACTTACAAATACCATGCTGAACTTAGACTCAACATTGCTTGTGCTCATTAGTATGATTTTGGTTTTGTTTAGAAGCTATTGGTCTTCTTGTAGAGCACAAACCTTTTAGCACATAGTTGTATAAGTTAGACTTTGGACTAATCATCTGTCAGTGAGGAGCAGAGGCCATGAAACTGCCATTTTTAGGTGGTTGGAATGTCATGTCTTACCACTCATGGTGTCATTCAAGTAGACATCTCCATTCATGGCAAATCACTTTCTCATTGGGCCAATTGGGACAATTCTTGGAAAACTATACCACATCAAATTTGGAGTAGTCACCAGTAAATAGGCCGATATGAATCCTACAGGTATGTGACATCCCATGAAACAGCTGCAGAAGAAAATTGACGTTGATCCCAATTAAGACCCTTCGTTTGCAACCGTCTGTGACATCTGGGATGAAATGACTGATAATTGTTCAAAATTTAGCAGAGTCGATGATCTATGGGTTCGTGCACTACATAAAACCAGTGGCTCCTACGCAAAATAACAATTAGCACATTTAATGTTAAGTCCAAGGTTTGTGGTATTTGTTATTGCTCTGTTTTCTGTTTTGTTTGAAATTGAAACTATCGACATTAAATATTATCTATTGCAGAGAAACAAAATCTCCATTCATTGGATATGCAATGTATGTCCATTCTATCAATATTGATGGTCCCCAATACACGTGCGAAGGCAACGTTTCTGTGATTTCGAACAATTTTGCCAAGTCTGATTTTTAAGGTCAATTTTGAGTGACCATATTGTTATCTCAAGCATCTCTTAATATAGATGAAATATTATTGTGTCAGATGATGCAGAATTTATTTAGCTTTAAATTGGTATGATGTGTATGAGTGGGTAGTGTAAGGCTTTAACCCGATGGATGGGTGATTACATTATCAAGTTACTTTTGGAACCCACTGTATAATACACGTGCGGGTGTGTTACACCCAGTTGTCGGTCAAAGGGATATAAATAGGTTACCGTGAAAAGGGTTAATATGTAAAGCCCAGGTTACTCTCAGCGATAAATCGTATTACATTCTTCGTATAATAATAATAGTAGATCTGTCAGATTTATCAAACCCCATATTCTGTTTACACATTCCAATTTATAGTGTCCAATTCCCTTTCAATTTTTTTTTTTGGGGGGGGGATTCTTTCTTTTTGCGCCAGATGACTCTTCGCAATAATTTGCTTGTTTTCTGTGTGTTGTTATTTTACAAACGTAAAAAAAGAGGAACACGGAGTTATTAGTTGCTAAATTCTAATGACACAAACTCTCCCTACGCCCTCTCTTAATAATTTGTTATTGTTGTCTCTGGACTTAATCGTGCACAGACATCTGAGGGATCTGTAGGCCTCTACATCTCAATAAAGAGAATAAGTGTCTTTCGACCAAGTCGCCATACAGTACACTGTACAGTGACTGTGCAGTAGTAGATAGTAGATATCTAGTGTGCAGTGTGTAGTTCTAACAGCTTTGACGTCAGATGCACTTACAACGCACTGGGTGACCTTGATACATAACTTTAGATTGAAAATAGACTATTGAAAAACAAAGTTTGCTCTAGTTTTAAAATATGGCATCAAATCAGGTTCCACGTGAGCCACATTACTTATTTTGATACGACGATTTCGAAAATGAAATCAGTTTTAGCTGCAATAATTATTTTGAAAATTCTGCGCGCAAAGTTTAATCTCGCGCGGCGGCAAACTTCAAAGGAATTTTGCGTCACAGCCTCCCATGTGTCACTTCACACTAAGGTGGGGAGGGGGGGGGGGGTTCTATTATACTGTTGTCTTTCCTCTGTGTGATAGAAAAATACTACTAGATGCAATCTTGGTAGACTCTAGATCTAGATTATATAAAATACTTCTTTTTGTGATCTTCTAAATCCAGCAAGAAAAACAGTCACCCGCGATATATATTGTTAATTTGGACACGCTGGTTCCGAATTTGATATTATTTTTACGATTAGACATAGTTTTAAATGTTTATGGGAAAATCTTTTTGGCGGGCTGCAGGTATATCGATACCATCATCAATACCATCGCAACAAGGTATTCGCTTAGGGCAGTCGCTGTTCCCCGGACACATTTTTTCCTGTTTTGAAAAATAGAGTCGCTGTTCCCCGGTACTCCGAATGGGGCCAGCTGGTCACCCCACAGCGCATATCGAAGTAGTACCACTGCGTGTGTTGTGTGAATTCATGACTACACAGAGCATGGCGCCCCATCACTGACCTTTTTTTTTTTTTGGTAAATGTTTTACAGCGCTCGCAACTGCATAAGGTCAAATATGTGCGCGCGGGACGCAGCTACTATTTTGAGTTGGTAGGAAGTTTTGAATTTTGCCCGGTTGGCGGCCGAAGCCTACTCTTATCGATTTTAGACCACCAAAGATCTTCCTTAAACGTGCGCAAATTGCCCACGGGACCTCCGAGATTTTTTGCCCTTGTCCGAGAAGGCTAGGTGTAGATCTTTCCTACCCGAAGATCAGAGGTGTGGCTGAAAGACAGCAGTAAGGAGTCAAGGGGTAGCAGGAGAAAGAATGCAGAAAGATCAGGAGCCCAGAGGAAGGGGCAATGGAGGTGAGGGGGTGGCGGCAGAAAGAGGAGACAAAAGCAGACGACAGCACATTGCTAGAGAGCAGGAAAGGAGGTGAAAGGAGACAATTTTAGAGAAGAAAATGTTTCAGTCGCTTTCCGGATTCGAACCCGAGACCCTTGAATGAGCAGCTGCACAAAAAAGAAAGTTTTGGATTGGAGGTAAGAGATCAAGGGGAAGACCTCGTGGAACTTGGAGAAGAATCACAGAAATCGATGCACAGAAAAGTTGGAAGACATGGAATAACGTCAAGAGGCTAGCCCAGGATAGAGAAAGGTGGAAAGTGTTTGTCCTTGGCCTATACCCTGGTGCAGGGTAACAAAGGCAATGATGATGATGATGACCTTTGAATGATAGGCTAACACCTTAACCTCTAGGCCACGAGAAACCCGTCACTGATCTCGATTCTCCGTCAAAGCACAAAGGACGAAGAAGGATTGCTGCACCCTCTTGGTAATTGCAGTCTGCGGCAGGAGCAGAGAGACGTAGAATCAGCCGTAAACCGGGGTTACTTAGGTCACTTTGGGAGAAAGCTTAAACAACATCTAGATGTGTTATCTTGTGTGTGTGTTTGTGCGTTTGTGTGTGTGTGTGTGTGTGTGTGTGTGTGTGTGTGTGTGTGTGTGTGTGTGTGTGTGTGTGTGTTTTAAATTTTAAAAAATTATATATATTTTAAGGGGAAGGATGGTTTGCATTAATTCTGTGGGTGTATTTTTGCACTAGGTGCCAAATATTATGAAATATGGGTCATTTCAGGGGGTGGCCTAAGTTACCCCGGCATGGGGTCACTAGACCGGTGTACCAAACTTGTACAAAAACTAAAGTAAACCCCAACACTGGGGTTACTTAGGCCACTGAATATGTAAACATCTGCTGTCTTTCTTATTTAGCAACTATTACTAGACTTTATTTTTCAAAATGGCAGCATATACTGGTTATATAAGCACACGAAAATGTAAAATTTAAGAAAATTATATTTTCAACATCAATTGCGAGCGTTAACATCGTACGCTTGCATCAGAGTCTCAACAGAGATGACCGTGTACACTCAGCCCCCAGGTTTTCGCTTGTACGTTCTCGGCATTTTGTAACAATGCAGATGTTCGAAGATTTATATGTTAGTTTGTTACTGGTACAAGGGTAATAAATCTGTTCTTAAATCTGTGCTATATACATTAACTTTCAACCGTGAGTTTCACTTAAAAGTTAAAAGGTACACAGTATCGTCCCATGGAAAACAATATATCAGTCACCATTTCTTCAGATTTGGGGCTGGGGGGGGGCTTTAAAACTCCATGCTGAGATATAATCATTAAAAAATTATTTATGATGTGAAAAAAGTAAATTACCAATCAGTACCAGAACATAAAAAAGAAAAGAAAAGCCCATCTTTGATCAAAATAAAGTATGGTGACATGTAAGAAGCAGTATTCCTAGTAGTCTAAGTAACCCCAGTTTGGCCAGTGGAAGTGGACACCAGGGTTACTTAGGCCACCCCCCCCTCATAGCCAGACAAGCAGGAAATTATCAACTAAAATTAGAATGTTCAATCTAGTAAGCCATAATATATAAAAATCTAATTATCAATGTTAAAAGCATGTGGTGCTACAGTGTTTGAAATAACTTAGCAAAGTTTGAAGGCAGGTTTCCAACAGGAAAATTTCAGCACATGGTGGTAGCCGTCTTTGCTGAAGAATAACTTTTCACAAAATATTTTCTACTGATCTACTTGTACATAAAGATTAATGTAAATGGTATATAATTTTATTTGATCTAATTACAAGTACCTAAACTAAATACAATGGTCATAAATAAATGGCATTCAAATATTGATTTATCTTTTTTCCAGTAAGTGACCAAAGTAACCTCCGTTGGTCCGACTCACCCCCCCACAGTGCCCTGGTCAGAAATCAGTCCCCTGCTCTCTGTACGCCGACGTTCTGTGTCCTCTCCCTTCTTTTTTTCCTTTTTTCTTTTCCCCTCCATAGGCTTCATTGGAGCCTTTATTATTTCTGGGGTTTATAAGAAAATTCCACCGCAAGAATCATTCAGTCTGGGGCTCATAAGTCTCTTGCTCTCGCAGATTCATTCAACAAATGGTCGCTTTCTTTAAGCACAAAGGGGCTATCCCGAAAAATGCTGTTTTGAGAAAATCGAAGGTAAAGTTTTGCCCCTTGTTCAGTTTCTTTAAAAGACAAGGTGAGTTTTCTCTATAACCAAAAAATTATAAATTTCTCATTTGGTCACCTGCGTTCCATATACAACTTCATTTTATTTAATAATTCATTTTTCTTCGTTCACTCTTGATCTGTGATCTCTTAAGGCGACCACATAGAGAAAGCCTCTCGAGATCGTACTTTTATCAGCCGCTCTGTCAGCTGCTGCTTTTTCTTTCCTCATTCATACATGCTATCGTCATTTTTCCTCTACTTCTTTTGTATGTTTGTCATTCTCTTGTGACAACATTACAGTATAATATACATGGGGGGGGGGGGTATCCCACTCAGTCCTGACTTTGGAAAGGGCCTGCTTGACCGCACATAGAGAACGCTGTTACACGCGGCCGTTTATCATTAAGTGTATGCATTCTTCATAGAAAGGGAGAAGGTGTTTTACGTTTTTTAATTGGAGTTCTAACGGACACTGATGATATGAGCTCATCTAAGTCCATGTTTGAATCACTTGCTACATCAAACTGAAGGCGTAAGTAAAAGCACTGCTTTGGTACTATCGCAACGTGAAAACAAGTCCACTGACAGCTTTGGACGGCCTTGGAAAGAATGTAGTCTGGATTCTCACGTCAGTGCCGCTCCTCACTTGCGCCTCCTCAATGACAGCTTTGTCTATGTGGGACGCAACGGTTTTCATTTGGGGATTCTTTTAATTTCACTGCCTCGGACAATGCGCTTACGTGAGAACCGCTTTCTCTATGTGGTCGCCCTATAGTCATTATGAGCTCCAAGGGGTGGATGTCAACAGAGAAGTCCAAACGAGGAATCAGGCTTACTCTGCCCACCTCTCTAGCCTCAACAGCACAAAGTCTGCTTCGACTATCCAGGCACTCAGGAAATAGCAGTTCACAAGAGAATGACAAACATACTAAAAATATAGAAGAAAAATGACGATAGTAAGGATGAGAAAATAAAAAGCAGCAGTTCCCCCAGTGTTGTTCCTGCACAATATGAGATAAATTAGCACATTTAGACAAGCGGGCTAACCCAGATTTCGGAGATTTACAAAAATCTTGACCTACACCGAAAGTGGTCATTGCCCTACCTATAGGAGAAGTTTGGTATCATCGGTGTGCATAGTTGTTTGGTTATAGAGAAAACCCTCCTTGTCTTTTAAAGAAACTGAACAAAGATGCAAAACTTAACTTTCATTTTCTCAAAACAGCATTCATCGGGATAGCCTCCTTGTGCTTAAATGCGACCAATTTTACTGTCCATAAGAACATGTTACTATCCCCCCTTTGGGAATGGCCTAAAGACAACTTCAGTCAGTAGCACTGCTTCTGGGGGGGGGGGGGGGTATACCACTCGGTCCGGACTGACCGAGAAAGACAAAATGAGCCAACCGCCTCCTACAAGGCCTAAATTGAGTCAATCTGGGTGTAAAGTTTATGTTAAATACCATAATACACGGAGGAGGAGGAGGAGGAGGAGGAGGAGGAAAGGAGGAGGAGGAGGAGAAGGAGGAGGAGGAGGAGGAGGAGGAGGAGGA
>NW_004797550.1:556907-562365 GCF_000002075.1 Aplysia californica
AGCAAAAAAAGCTAAAGATCTTTGCAATCTTGTTAAGTAATCTGTACATAGAGAAATAAATATGACGCATTTTCTCTCTCTTTCTCACTCTCTCACTCTCACTCTCTCACCCTCACCCTCACCCTCACCCTCACCCTCTCACTCTCTCACCCTCTCACTCTCTCTCACACACACACACGACAGGAAAAAACCCCGAGCATAACATGATAAATACAAAAGAGCTAAGTCTAACAAAACAAAGAAACAGGTAAAGACCCTGCAGTATGTACAGATTTATAGTTCAATATCGTCAACTCACAATTTTTTACATTAGAATATACACACAGAATTTAGTACATGAGCTTTGGAGGTAGATCATGATTTATCCTAAGAGGGAAATTGCCAAGTTGTAATCACGAGTTTCAACGAGTCAATACAACTGGCAATTTCAAAAGTAGGATAAATCATGGTCTACCAACATAACGAGTGTGATAAATGTTTTATACCATACTGATATCAGCTGGCGTAATAGATTCGAAGGAGGAGGAGGAAGAGAAAAAAAGGAGAAGGAGGAAAAAAGGAGAAGGAGGATGAAAGGAGAAGGAGGAGGAAAGGAGAAGGAGGAGGAAAGGAGGAGGAGGAGGAGGAGGAGGAGGAGGAGGAGGAGAAACTCAACACTATACAATTTACACATACAATGAAGATAACTTCAAAATTGAAATCTTTTATGGGCAAAGGGAGATCTTTGCAACCTTGTTAAGTAATCGGTAAATTTTAATAGAGAAATAAATATGACGTATTTTCTCTCTCTCTCTCACTCACACACACTCTCTTTCCCTCCCTCCCTCACACACACACACACTCACACACACACTCACACACACACACACACACATAGCTGGAAAAATACCCCAGCATAACATTATAACTACAAAAGAACAAAGTCTGTAACAAAACGAAGAAACAGGTAAATGCCTTGCAGTATGTACAGATTCATAGCTCAATATCGTCAACTCACAATTCACAATTCATTACATTAGAATATACACGCAGAATTTAGTACAGGAGTTTTACAGAGGGCAAAGAGCGGCTTCCATAACATTGTCCGGTCTAGGAATATTGTGATTCAAGTCTAGGCACTAGACATACTTTGCTTACAGTAGTAGGTTAGAAGACGAATAGAATGCGCGGAGTAATTTATGCAAATTTTTATATTTAAAGTGTGGGATAGATTCAACTACCAGCTTATATATATATATATAACCTATCAGCTTTTATATCACGTATGAGATTCTACTATCAGCATATATTTCAGGATGGAACCTACAATGATTTATTTCACGGGAACTGCTACCCTAAAACAAACCCAAGTATGGTACAGAATAATATCTTAACTTTGACAATCCTTTCCTCCATTAATGTACGGAACATATTATATGTTAGGCCTATATATATAATATGCACATACATTACATTAATGGTGAAAAAGATTCAAGTTAAGATATATTTCCTGTACACATACTTTCTGTCTGTCTCTTCCCCCTCATCCCTTCCCCTCTTACTTTGGAGCAGATCAATATCAGACGTGAAAATGTACAGGGAAATTGAAATACGAGTAAAAAAGGCATTTATTATTATTATTATTATTATTATTATTATTATTATTATTATTATTATTATTATTATTATTATTATTATTATTATTATTATTATTATTATTATTATTATTATTATTATCATCATCATCATTATTATCATCATCATCATCATTATCATTATCATTATCATCATTATCATCATTATCATCATTATCATCATTATCATTATCATCATTATCATTATTATTAATATCATTATTATTAATATCATGATTATTAATATCATTATTATTAATATCATTATAGCCATTATTATCATTTATTATCATTATAAGCAGAAGTTATCAAGGTTTATGACTGAAGCAAGAACAATCATTTAAATGAAGAGTACAGGGGAAAAACGACGGTCGTCAAAAACTGAAAATCGTGAGGGTACAAATTTTGAACACTTGTTGACTCACAAGCTTTTAAAATTGGCACCCTCACAGTTTCCAGTATGTGACTACCGTCGACTTTCCCCTGAGCTCTTCAAATACGTTGAAGAATATTAATATCAGACGGAAAAACGAAAAGAGAAATTGAAATGTGCGAGTACAAAAGTCTTGCATTTTTTATCATTATGATTAACAATATCATTATCATTAACATTAACAATATCATATTCATTAACATTATCATTTTAATTATCGTTAAAAATGTCATTAACAATATCACTTTCATGAACACTGTCATTAACAATATCATTATCATGAACATTGTCGTTAACAATATCATTATCATGAACATTGTCATTAACAATATCATTATCATGCATTATCATGAACATTGTCATTAACTCTTTAAGGAATCGTCAGACATATTTGTCTGACCAAAAACAGACCAAAGTCAGTGTTGTGGAACATTTCAAGCCCACATACACAAACCAGATACACAACATTGGACATTTCATATTGATATAAATGTTGTTGCATGCCTTTTTAAGTTTAAGAAACAGAAAACAGAATCGGGCAATGTGTATAGATATAACAAAGTTAACCTTTTTTAAGCTTTCGAATGGGCAGGATTCGTGATTTCAGTGAGTTTACAATATCATTATTAACGTTGTCATTAACAATATCATTATCTTTGACATTGCCATTAACTATATCATTATCATTAACATTGTGTCATTATCTATAACACTCTTACTACATGTCGTCATCTTGCTCTCTTCACTTGCTAGAGTAACATACAAATCAGTAGCTAGTTTAGTTTTAGTAGAGGTTTTACGGCGCTCGCAACTGCATAAGGTCATATGAGCGCCAAGGGGTGGATGTCAACAGATAAGTCCTCTTTAGCTACAACAGCACAAAGTCTGCTTCGACTATCAAGGCACCCCGGAAATAGTGGGTCACAAGAGTGTGACAAACAAAAGTAGAGGAAAAATGACGATGGTAAGGACTAGGAAAGAATAAGCAGCAGTTCCCAGTTGTAGATCAGGCACAGTTATGAGCTTGGCATTGATGAATCAGCCCATTTACAATTCTAAAGTACATGAACGAGAAATGTCCCACTTTGGGAATGTCCTAAAGACACTTCAGTAAGTGGCACTGCCCCGGGGGTATTATTAACTCTTTATAGACGCGTAGGACACATTTCTCCGATCAAAAACAGATCAAAGTCAGTGTTGTGGCACATTTCAAGCCCACAAACACAAACAAGAAACACAACATTGGACATTTCATATTGATATAAATGTTGTTGCCTGCCATTCATGTTCAGAAACAAGAAAACAGAATTGACAATTTGTATAGATACATCGAAGTTAAGCTTTTCCAACCATTCGAATGAGCAGGATTCGCTTCTTCATTGAGTCAACAATATCATTATCATTAACATTGTCATTAACAATATTATCATTAACGTAGTCATTAACGATATCATTATCATTAACATTGCCATTATATATAACACTCTCAATACATGTTCTCCTCTTGCTCTCTTCATTTGCTAGAGTAACACACAAAGCCGTAGCTAGCAAGGTTTACAACTACACAAAGCCGTAGCTAGCAGGGTTTGCAACTACACAAAGCCGTAGCTAGCAAGGTTTACAACTACACAAAGCCGTAGCTAGCAAGGTTTACAACTACACAAAGCCGCAGCTAGCAAGGTTTACAACTTTTCTTACAAGGCCGTCATCAGTTCCTGATGAACAAAAAGTCATTATTACAATATCCATACAATATCGGCCTGCTCTCTACAACACCAATCCCCCTCCCTCACGTTCATTGCTCTCTTCACAATGAAATGGTATAGGTTTAACGCCCCTATCAATACTAGTAGCTTATTTTAACAGGCAGGACCTCCGAGTTTAACGTCCATCTCCGAAAGGACGGAGCCAAATGGGAAATCCGTGTAAAGTGCTTTTCAAAGGACACTACGTCGGACCGAGCTGAGGCTCGAACCTCCCGAGCCCGCATTTTCACGATTGCGGGCCCAGTAGCCTAACCACTAGGCCACCGAAGCCACTTTGGTATAGATTTAACGCCCCATGCGGGCAAAATGTTTGCCAAAATACTGGAAATGAGAATGAGACCAATTGTAGAGTCAACTCTGTGAATCTCAGTTTGGCTTCAGAAAAGGCAGGGGCTGTACTGACGCTATTTTTACATTAAGACAGTTGTGTGAGACTGCCATTGCACATGACAAAGACGTTCGACCTGGTAGATAGATGTCAACTTTGGGAAGTCTTAGAGGAATATGGTGTAAGAAGACAATTGCTGGAAAACATGGCACTTTACAAAAACAGCCTGTGTGCTGTAAGATCAACAGAATGACTATCGGACTGGTTCTCCATCAGGTCTGGGTTTTGTAAAAGTTTTAAAAAAAAGTTTAGTATGGGGTTTTACGGCGCTCGCAACTGCATAAGGTCTGGGGTGAGACAAAGGTGTGTTCTCTCTCCGATTCTCTTCATCACTTACAAGGATAAGATCACGAAAGAAGCAAATGACAACATCACTGAACTGAAAGAGCTTCTATTTGCTGAGGACTAGAGTATATTAAATACAGACGAAGAGGAATTACAAAAACACACAGCAAAACTAAATGAGGAATGTAAACACCTGAACATGAAAATCTCCATCTCAAAAACAGAAGTTATGAAGGTCAGCAGAAACCCAGGGAAACTGAACGTTCTTATTGATTGAATACAGCTTCAACAAGTAGAGAAATTTAAATATTTGGGAAGCATTTTCACCCAAGATGCGCGTATGGACAAAGAAATAGAAACAAGAACTATGAAGGCAAATGCAGTGACCTACCAGCTAGCACCCATGCTAAGTCGCAAGAACATCCCAAACGAAATGAAATCCCAGTTCATCAATAGCATCTTCACACCAACATTAACATACCAGTGCCAAACAGTCTCCAAACAAGACACAACAAAGAAAAATCAATGCATGTGAAATCAGCTGTCTCTGCAAAACCATCAACATTACCAGAAGAGACCGCATAAGAAACGAAACCATACGTCTACACACTGGAATACCACAAGTAATAAAATTCATAAAGCGTCAAAGAGTCAAATGGTTTGGACATCTAATCAGAATGCCCCAGAAACAACTAGAGGATAGAGCTTATAACACTCGAGAATTCGGATTTAAATCAAGAGGAAGACCAAGAAATACCTGGCTGGATGGGGTTAAAAAGGTACTGGAACATCACAACATATCTATCACAGACGCTATATACCTAGGACAAAACTGAAACTTGCACCCCCCCCCTCCTCCCCCACCCCCCGAAAGAGAGAGAGAGAGAGAGAGAGAGAGAGAGAGAGAGAGAGAGAGAGAGAGAGAGAGAGAGAGAGAGAGAGAGGTCTATAGAGAGCGACAGAGAGTCGGGGG
>NW_004797550.1:562465-567918 GCF_000002075.1 Aplysia californica
TACACAAAGCCGTAGCTAGCAAGGTTTACAACTACACAAAGTCGTAGCTAGCAAGGTTTACAACGACACAAAGCCGCAGCTAGCAAGGTTTAGAAATACACAAAGCCTTAGCTAGCAAGGTTTAGAAATACACAAAGCCGTAGCTAGCAAGGTTTAGAAATACACAAAGCCCTAGCTAGCAAGGTTTAGAAATACACAAAGCCGTAGCTAGCAAGGTTTAGAAATACACAAAGCCCTAGCTAGCAAGGTTTAGAAATACACAAAGCCGTAGCTAGCAAGGTTTAGAAATACACAAAGCCGTAGCTAGCAAGGTTTACAACTACACAAAGTCGTAGCTAGCAAGGTTTACAACGACACAAAGCCGCAGCTAGCAAGGTTTAGAAATACACAAAGCCTTAGCTAGCAAGGTTTAGAAATACACAAAGCCGTAGCTAGCAAGGTTTAGAAATACACAAAGCCGTAGCTAGCAAGGTTTAGAAATACACAAAGCCGTAGCTAGCAAGGTTTACAACGACACAAAGCCGTAGCTAGCAAGGTTTAGAACTACACAAAGCCGTAGCTAGCAAGGTTTACAACGACACAAAGCCGTAGCTAGCAAGGTTTACAACTACACAAAGCCGCAGCTAGCAAGGTTTACAACTTTTCTTACAAGGCCGTCATCAGTTCCTGATAAACAAAAAGTCATTATTACAATATCCATACAATATCGGCCTGCTCTCTACAACACCAATCCCCCTCCCTCGCGTTCATTGCTCTCTTCACAATGAAATGGTATAGGTTTAACACCCCTATCAATACTAGTAGCTTATTTGAAAGGCAGGACCTCCGAGTTTAACGTCCATCTCCGAAAGGACGGAGCCAAATGGGAAATCCGTGTAAAGTGCTTTTCAAAGGACACTACGTCGGACCGAGCTGAGGCTCGAACCTCTCGAGCCCGCATTTTCACGATTACGGGTCCAGTAGCCTAACCACTAGGCCACCGACGCCACTTTGGTATAGATTTAACGCCCCATGCGGGCAAAATTAATGTTTGCCAAAATACTGGAAATGAGAATGAGACCAATTGTAGAGAGTCAACTCGGTTAATCTCAGTTTGGCTTCAGAAAAGGCAGGGGCTGTACTGACGCTATTTTTACATTAAGACAGTTGTGTGTGACTGCCATTGCACATGACAAAGACGTTCGACCTGGTAGATAGATGTCAACTTTGGGAAGTCTTAGAGGAATATGGTGTAAGAAGACAACTGCTGGAAAACATGGCACTTTACAAAAACAGCCTGTGTGCTGTAAGATCAACAGAATGACTATCGGACTGGTTCTCCATCAGGTCTGGGTTTTGTAAAAGTCTTTTTAAAAGTTTAGTATGGGGTTTTACGGCGCTCGCAACTGCATAAGGTCTGGGGTGAGACAAAGGTGTGTTCTCTCTCCGATTCTCTTCATCACTTACAAGGATAAGATCACGAAAGAAGCAACTGACAACATCACTGAACTGAAAGAGCTACTATTTGCTGAGGACTAGAGTATATTAAATACAGTCGGAGAGGAATTACAAAAACGCACAGCAAAACTAAATGAGGAATGTAAACACCTGAACATGAAAATCTCCATCTCAAAAACAGAAGTTATGAAGGTCAGCAGAAACCCAGGGAAACTGAACGTTCTTATTGATTGAATACAGCTCCAACAAGTAGAGAAATTTAAATATTTGGGAAGCATTTTCAACCAAGATGCGCGTATGGACAAAGAAATAGAAACAAGAACTATGAAGGCAAATGCAGTGATCTGCCAGCTAGCACCCATGCTAAGTCGCAAGAAAATCCCAAACGAAATGAAATCCCAGTTCATCAATAGCATCTTCATACCAACATTAACATACCAGTGCCAAACAGTCTCTAAACAAGACACAAACAAGAAAAATCAATGCATGTGAAATCAGCTGTCTCTGCAAAACCATCAACATTACCAGAAGAGACCGCATAAGAAACGAAACCATACGTCTACAAACTGGAATACCACCAGTAATCAAATTCATAAAGCGTCAAAGAGTCAAATGGTTTGGACATCTAATCAGAATGCCCCAGAAATAACTAGAGGATAGAGCTTATAACACTCGAGAATCCGGCTTTAAATCAAGAGGAAGACCAAGAAATACCTGGCTGGATGGGGTTAAAAAGGTGCTGGAACATCACAACATATCTATCACAGACGCTACATACCTAGGACAGAACTGAAACTTGCACCCCACCCCTCCCCCACCCCCCGAAAGAGAGAGAGAGAGAGAGAGAGAGAGAGAGAGAGAGAGAGAGAGAGAGAGAGAAATAAATGGTGAAATGGTATGAGTTTAACGACCCTATCAACACTATTAGGTTATTTCAGAGGCGGGACCTAGTTTTTGTTTGTTTTTTGTTTTGGTATGTGTTTTTACGGTGCTTGCAACTGCGTAAGGTCATATGAACGCGCGGGACACACCTACTATTTTCAGTTGGTAGGAAATTTTGAATTTTGCCCGGGTGGCGGCCGAAGCCTACTCTTATCGATTTTAGGCCACCAAGGGATCTTTAACGTGCGCAACTTGCACACGGGCCCTCCGAGATATTTCGCCCTTGTCCGAGAAGGCTAGGCGTAGATCTTTCCTACCAGAAGATCAGGGTGTGGCAGAAAGACAGCAGTTAGGAGGAGCCAAGGAGTAGCAGTAGAAAGGCTGCAGAAAGAGTAAGGAGCCCAGAGGAGGGGGCAAAGGAGGTGAGGGGGTGGGGGCAGAAAGGGGAAACGAAAGCAAACAACAGAACATTGCTAGAGAGCAGGAAAGGAGGTGAAAGAGACAATTTTAGAGAAGAAAATTTTTCGGTCGCTACCCGGATTCGAACCCGGGACCTTTGAATGAGAAGCCAACACCTTAACCTCTAGGCCACGGAGCCCCGGGACCTATTTAACGTCCGTCTCCGATAGGACCCAGCCAAGTGGGAAGTTCGTGTAAAGTGCCTTGAGAGAGAGAGAGAGAGAGAGAGAGAAAGAGAAAGAGAAAGAAAGAGAAAGAGAAAGAGAGAGAGCGAGGGAGAGAGCGAGGGAGAGAGAGAGCGAGGGAGAGAGAGAGAGAGAGAGAGAGAGAGAGAGAGAGAGAGAGAGAGAGAGAGAAGAGAAACGTTTTTCGATCTGTAGAAAACGAATGACATAATTAAAGTTTCTAGCTACTCACGTTTCAATTTTATTGTGACCGTTCGTGAGTTTTTATTGCGTTGTATATTTTTAGTGAGTACATTTCCAACCTCACAGCGAGACTGTTTTTCTCAGAAATATTTACACATATACATAGATATTGTATGAATAATACTTTGTTTTACGTACACGCATGTCGTTTAATTTTTGAGATGTGATGTCTTTTTGGGTGTAATACGCATTGAGGTTTTTTTAAGAAAATGGAAACTCGCAGTATGAATGGTATTTATTATTAGTAGTAGTATTAGTAGTAGTATTAGTAGTAGTATTAGTAGTAGTATTAGTAGTAGTATTAGTAGTAGTATTAGTAGTAGTATTAGTAGTATAAGTTGTAATATTAGTAGTATTAGTAGTATTAGTAGTATTAGTAGTAATAGTAGTAATAATAGTATTAGTAGTATTACTAGTAATATTAGTAGTATAAGTAGTATACGTATTATTACGGCATGATGAAAAACCTGGTGCAATGGTATAGATTTAACCCCTTATCAATATTACAAGGCAGTGTACAAGGAGGGAGATGGAGAGGCAGACAAGAAAAGATTGGAAGATCCCATGTTGACCAGAAAAAGATGGGAAAACATCCCGGAAAGGACTGGTTGAAAGTTTGGGGAAGCCCTTCGAAAGGCTGAAAATAGAATAAAATGGAGACACGTGGTTGCCCGATTATCCTAAGTGCCCCAACGGCCATCTAAGACGAATTAATATGTAAGTTAAGAGTTCCAACGGTCATCTAAGACGAAGTAATAAATAAGTTAAGAGTTTTGTTGCACTTGGAACATTCATCGGTCGTATCCTCCCGTCTCCTCCAGTTTCGTTTCCTTCACATCCCCCCTCCCTCCGTGGCTTCTCCTACTCTGTCTTCCTTCATCACTCACTCCACCAGCACCTCAAAGAACTGACGTTCAGGAACACACCGTTATGATCCCTACCATATTCTGGCATTATACCGACTGAGCTAAAGATGCTCAAAAGAAAGCCCCAAGGGGAGAAAGATGCGAAATGGGTGGGTGGGTGGAAAGGAAAACAAGCAGGAGTTTTCAAACATAGGTTAACTAGGCACTTCAGTGAAGTTTTCAAACTTCTCCAAGGGCGCTGAAATTTGGAGTATAGGATATAGAGCGTGGCTTTCTGTTTCAGAGCGTTTTAAATGTTTTTGCTATCTTTCTTAGTTCAGAAGCAGGGGCAATTTTTGTGAATCAGTTTTCGTCCTGATTTGGTCAAATTTTTGTATTTCATTTTGTGCCACCAAATTTCCAAATCTTGCTTCAAAACGTCATAAAAGCTTAATACTTGTATCGTAACCTCTGAGGTATCATACTGTTCGTTGTTTTATGTAGAATAAAACAAATGAGCAATAAACATTCATAGTAAAATTCTAATTAGCGTTTACTTACGTCATAAGCGTGACGTAGGGAACCCGATGCGTATTATCCAAAATAGAAAGGGGCTGTTCAAATAAAATCCTACACAATTTATAACCATTGATTATTTGAAATGTACTTGCCATATTTTTTTACTACCCTTGTTGATAAACCATTCTTTGTTCTTCCACAAAACGTTTCAATGGTTATCTTAGAAGTCTTACCTTGGCTCGCTCTGTTCATTGTTGGAAATTTACAAGACAGGGAAATGCAGTGTACATCGCTCAGACATTTTGGAACTTCAGTTTGAAAGGTAAATACATTTTGGTATGTTTTATAACCACTGACTTTAAATTGTACCCAATTTCATTCGAAATTCTAAAGAAAACGTGACTATTTAGAGCCAAGCATTTCCTTTTCACCGAGCCCCTCTCCCCCCCCCCCCCCATCTTCCACTTTTTCCTGCCCACAGCCATTGGAGCTGTTCAAATATAATCTTGTATAGTAGAAGGTTTTACGGCTATAATCTTATACCCTTTTGGGGGCTTTTGCCCCCTCACCCCCTGCCCCCTTCCTTTTTTAACACTTTTTTCATTTGCCTTTCCACGCTGCTCCCTCCCCCCACCCCCCTTCCACCCCGAACCCCCATCCCACATTATTACATTGTTTGCTTATAATAATAATACATGTCATATGATTTATATCGTGCAAATCCGCGTTACAATCATTGTTCTATGTACTTTACATAATATTTATATATGCTGTTCTACATTCACTAAAAACATTACAGTGTAAATCATTCAAGCAAAATATTGTATACACTCTTACTAATAAGGGACAAAATGAGACTCATGTCAATGTCAAAAGCACCTTA
>NW_004797550.1:568384-570491 GCF_000002075.1 Aplysia californica
TTTCCCTGTACCAGTTACTACTTCTCATTGGCTAAAACAAAAGGGTGAAATTAGTTATCATCAACAAAGTCAGTGTTCATCATTACGTCCAAAATATTTTTAAATCAGAGAGCGCTTCGGGGACCTTTTTTAAAAATTGGGCTCCTTTGTCCGTGTATTCCGCCCGGTTCCTCTCTTTCCCCGTTTCCTCTTCTTCTTCTTCTCCCCCAACTTCCATTTCTTCCGGGGTAAAGAGCCCCGTGCCTCTTCAATGCTGCAATACCTGGAAAATACTTTCTACATCCCTTGTGGCCTGTGTTCAAGACCCCCCCCCCTTCTTGCACCTTTCTTAAAGCAGCCAAAGACACCCCCCCCCTCCCTCTTCCAGGGGTAAGATTATGTCTTTGGCACCTGTAAGAAAAGGGAAAGATCCCTTGTGGCCTGTGCACACTCTTTGGCTTATGCAGCCTTTCTTGACCAACACCACACTTTTTTCATCACACAAAAGTGTAATATTACTTTGTATCAAGACCCCCCCCCCTCACACACGCTTTCTTACTTTTCTTACAGGAGCCAAAGACCTCCTCCCCCCCCCCCCTTTCCAGGTGTAAGATTATGTTTTTGGCTCCTGTAAGAAAAGTGTAAGAAAGGCTTCATAGGCCAAAGAGTGCACAGGCTACAAGGGATGGGGAACGTATTTTCCAGGTATTGCAGCATTGAAGAGGCACAGGGCTTTACACAGGACGAAGGAAGAAATGGAGGTGGATGAAGAAGAAGAGGAAGAGGAGAAAGAGAAGGAACAGGACCCAGATTTGGAAGACAGCTCAGCAGATGCCCCTGATTTTAAAAATATTTTTGACGTAAAAATGAACATTGCATCTGTTGATGATAACTAACTTCACCTTTTGTCTTTGGCATAATGATCGGTAATAACAGATACAGCGGAATCCTGATAAAGTCAACTTGCTTACAGTCAACTCTCGCTTACAGTCAACACCTCACCGTGGTCCCGTTTCTTATCTTCTTTGTTTAAGTAATTGTGTTTCTGATACAGTCAACCGCTTGAGTGTTACCCTGGCGTAAAGTCAATAATTTGGGGCGAGATTCCAAGATGAATTCATTTAAGAAGAGATATTTAGGTCCTGAGTTAGTGGTGTACACACCTCCAATTGCTTTGTTCACTCATTATCTCGTGTTTTGGTGATAACTTCAGAATTATACTCGCTAAATTGAGCAAACATCTTTTTACTAGGTACTTTGTAATTTTGTAGCTGTTTTCATCAATTTCCAATTTCAACTTTTTTTCGGTCCCGAGGTGTTGACTTTATCAGAATTCCACTGCAATTTGTGTTATTTGTAATCAAGGTGCTTTTGACATTGACCTCTTTTTTCCCCTTATTGGTAAGAAAGAGTGTATACAATATTTTGCTTGAATGATTTACTATTTTTGGTTTTACTTTATTTTTTTAAATTGAATGTAGAACTGCATATTTGTATATGTGAGGCAGCGTGGTGGAATCAGGCTCTCGTCATAATAATCAAAGTGAAGAAACTTGCACTTTTCCACAGGTCTGTGAATTTTCATCAATTTTTTTTTTGACACAGCACCTTTCATGTCCATTAAAGAACTCATATCTGTGTGGATTTTTCTGAAAAACGTTGATTTAAGGCATAAAAAAATGAAAATTTCCAGTTACCACGGACTCTAAAGCTAAGGAAATTAGTCTTTGGCCGCCATTTTCTCACTAATTTTACCTCTGAAAACAGGTGACCCCACCTCCTTCATTCGCAAATATCTCGACTTGTATTCCAGATAAATAGATATTTCTTTTATCCAAATAAAGACAATTGAACAAGCTTTAAGATGATACCAATAACTCTACTTGCCCAAAAATTGACGAGAGCCTGATTCCACCACGCTGCATCACATATATTATTAAGTGCAATACATCGGTGTATGCATGTTTTTCATAAATATTATGTAAAGTACATAGAACAATGATTGTAACACAGATTTGCACGATATAAATCATGTGACATGTATTATTATAAGCAAACAATGTAATATTGTGTGATGGGGATTGGGGGGGGGGGGGGGGGGGGCCCCCTTTAAAGGCAAAAGTAAAAA
>NW_004797550.1:570657-583196 GCF_000002075.1 Aplysia californica
CGCACCGGGGTATTTATCTATTAGTTTTTTGTATTCTGTTTGAAAAGTTTTGGTGTTTGTTCTTTCTTTGTTGTGTGTGGTCAGCTGTAAATCTGCTGAGCTGTCTTACAAATCTTAGTCTTGTTCCTGCTCTTCCTCCTGTTCCTGCTCTTTCTCCTGTTCCTCTTCTTCCTCTTCTTCCTCTTCTTCCTCAACCTCCATTTCTTCCCGTGTAAAGAGCCCCGTGCCTCTTCAATGCTGCAATACCTGGAAAATACTTTCTACATCCCTTGTGGCCTGTGTTAAAGACCCCCCCCCCCTTCTTGCACTTTTCTTAAAGCAGCCAAAGACACCCCCCCCCCCTCCCTCTTACAGGGGTAAGATTATGTCTTTGGCACCTGTAAGAAAAGGGAAAGATCCCTTGTGGCCTGTGCACACTCTTTTGGCTTATTGAGGCTTTTCTTGACCAAAACCCACTTTTTTTTCCCCTACAAAAAGGTAATATTACTTTTTTTTAAGAAACCCCCCCCCCCCCCCCCTCCTTTCCAGGTGTAAGATTATGTTTTTGGCTCCTGTAAGAAAAGTGTAAGAAAGGCTTCATAGGCCAAAGAGTGCACAGGCTACAAGGGATGGGGAAAGTATTTTCCAGGTATTGCAGCATTGAAGAAGCACAGGGCTTTACACAGGATGGAGGAAGAAATGGAGGTGGAGGAAGAAGAGGAGGAAGAGGAGAAAGAGAAGGAACAGGACCCAGATTTGGAAGACAGCTCAGCAGATGCCCCTGATTTTAAAAATATTTTTGACGTAAAAATGAACATTGCATCTGTTGATGATAACTAACTTCACCTTTTGTCTTTGGCATAATGATCAGTAATAACAGATACAGCGGAATCCTGATAAAGTCAACTTGCTTACAGTCAACTCTCGCTTACAGTCAACACCTCACCGTGGTCCCGTTTCTTACATTCTTTGTTTAAGTAATTGTGTTTCTGATACAGTCAACCGCTTGAGTGTTACCCTGGCGTAAAGTCAATAATTTGGGGCTAGATCCCAAGATGAATTCATTTAGGAAAAGATATTTAGGTCCTGAGTTAGTGGTGTACACACCTCTAATTGCTTTGTTCACTCATTATCTCGTGTTTTGGTGATAACTTCAGAATTATACTCGCTAAATTGAGCAAACATCTTTTTACCAGGTACTTTGTAATTTTGTAGCTGTTTTCATCAATTTCCAATTTCAACTTTTTTTCGGTCCCGATGTGTTGACTTTATCAGAATTCCACTGTAATTTGTGTTATTTGTAATCAAGGTGCTTTTGACATTGACCTCTTTTTTCCCCTTATTGGTAAGAAAGAGTGTATACAATATTTTTTTAAATTGAATGTAGAACTGCATATTTTTATATGTGAGGCAGCGTGGTGGAATCAGGCTGTGAGGCAGCGTGGTGGAATCAGGCTCTTGTGAAAATAATCACAGGAAGAAACTTGCACTTTTTTTTTTTTGACACAGCACCTTTCATGCCCATTAAAGAATTCATATCTGTGTGGATTTTTCTGAAAAACGATTAAAGGCATAAAAAATGAAAATTTCCAGTTACCACGGACTCTAAAGCTAAGGAAATAAGTAGTCTTTGGCCGCCATTTTCTCACTAATTTTACCTCTGAAAACAGGTGACCCCCACCTCCTTCATTCGCAAATACCTCGACTTGTATTCCAGATAAATGGATATTTCTTTTATCCAAATAAAGACAATTGAACAAGCTTTAAGATGATACCAATAACTCTACTTGCCCAAAAATTGACGAGAGCCTGATTCCACCACGCTGCCTCACATATATTATTAAGTGCAATACATGGGTGTATGCATGTTTTTCATAAATATTATGTAAAGTACATAGAACAATGATTGTAACACAGATTTGCACGATATAAATCATATGACATGTATTATTATAAGCAAACAATGTAATATTGTGTGATGGGGATTGGGGGGGGGGGCAGTGTTGAGAGGCAAATGTAAGAACATTGTGAAAAAAAGGAGGGGTGAGGGGGCAAAAATTCCCCCCCAAAAAGGTGTAAGATTATATTATTTGAACAACCCCAAAGGCTGTGGGCAGGAAAAAGTGGAAGATTAGGGGGGGGGGGCTCAGTGAAAAGGAAATGCTTGGCTCTAAATATTCTCGCTTTCTTTAGAATTTCGAATGGAATTGGGTACAATTTAAAGTCAGTGGTTATAAAACATACCAAAATGTATTTACCTTTCAAACTGAAGTTCCAAAATCTCCGTGTGATGTAAAACGTATTTCCCTGTCTTGTACATTTCCAACAATGAACAGAGCGAGCCGGAAGCTCTAGGGGAAAACTGTGTGACGTCACGGCTTGGCGCGATGTCTCGGTGGAAGGGTTCAGCGAGGTCTTCGCGGATTTGGTTGGTAAAAGGGAAAGACTTGCCTTGTCAAGGTATCACTTCTAAGATAACCATTGGAACGTTTTCTGGTAGAACAAAGAATGGTTTATCAACAAGGGTAGTTAAAAAAATATGGCAAGTACATTCCAAATAATCAATGGTCATAAATTGTGTAAGATTATATTTGAGCAGCCCCTTTTTATTTTGGATCATACCCATCGGGCTCCCTACGTCACGCTTATGGTGTAATTAAACGCTAATTTGAATTTTACTCTGAATGTTTGTTGCTTATTTATTGATTCTACATAAACTTTTTTTAAAAATAATACCTCAGTAGTTACGATACAACTATTATTAACCTTATCCCTACGTCGTGTTTAGTATCGCATTCATACGACGTGGGGAACTCTGTGCCACCACTTTCCAAAGAGGAAATTTACTCGTTAATCCGATCCGTTCCCTTCGCATAGCAGTCTGTCAAAGTGATTTTTTTGAGAAATACTAAACATTTCAAAGAAATCTTCGTTCTAGAAGTATTGCAAAATGTGAAGAATACAACCCCAGGGCTACAAAATGACCCCAGGGCGTACGGATAAGGTTAAGGATTTTATGACGCTTTGAAACAAGATTTGGAAATTTGGTGGCACAAAATGCAGTGCAAAAATTTGGCAGAATCAGGGCGAAAACTGATTCACAAAAATGGCCGCTGATTCTGGACTAACAAAGACAGCACAAACATTAAAAAAGTCTCTGAAACAGAAAGCCAAGCTCTATCCTATACTCCTAATTTCAGAGCCCTTGGAGAAGTTTGAAAACTTCACTGAAGTGCCTAGTTAGCCTATGTTTGAAAACTCCTGCTTGTTTTCCTTTCCACCCACCCACCCATTTCGCATCTTTCTCCACTTGGAGCTTTCTTTGAGCATCTTTAGCTGAGTTGGTATCATGCCAGAATATGGTAGGGATCATAACGGTGTGTTCCTGAACGTCAGTTCTTTGAGGTGCTGGTGGAGTGAGTGACGAAGGAAGACACAGAGTAGAAGAAGCTGAGGGGGGGGGGGGTTGGTACGTTTTACGGCGCTCGCAACTACATAAGGTCAGATGAGCGCGCGGGGCATATTAAAAATATTCAGTCGGTAGGACATTTTGAATTTTGCACGGGTGACGGCCGAAGCCTACTCTTATCAATTTTAGACCACCAAGGGATCTTTAACGTGCAACTTGCACACGCGCCCTCCGAGATTTTTCGCCCTTGTCCGAGAGGGCTAGGTGTACATATTTTTCTACCATCAGATCAGGGGTGTGACTGAAAGACAGCAGTAAGAAGAAGCCAAGGAGTAGCAGTAGAAAGGCTGCAGAAAGAGTCAGGAGCCCAGAGGAGGGGGCAAAGGAGATGAGGGAGTTGAGGCAGAAAGAAGAGACGAAAGCAGATGACAGAACATTGCTAGAAAGCAGGAAAGGAAGTGAAAGGAGACAATTTTAGAGAAGAAAATTTTTCTGTCGCTACCCAGATTCGAACCCGGGACCTTTGAATGGGAGGCAAACACCTTAACCTCTAGGCCCCGAGAGCCCCCTAGAAAGAGTTAGTTTTTTAAAAGTTTTTTTTAGTTTAGTATGGGGTTTTACGGCGCTCCCAACTGCATAAGGTCAAATAAGCGCCGAAACACAAGTTAGTTTTTTTTATACGTAGTTCACTGCACGGCTGTGTACGGTTATTTGATCTTAAACGTTAAAATAGAAAATTTTGGTGTAGATATATAATATTTTCTCCCACACGTCTTCAGCTACTGAGATGTCACAGACAGAGATGTCCACAGACAGAGATGTCCACAGACAGAGATGTCCACAGACAGAGATGTCCACAGACTCCAGCACAGACAGAGATGTCCACAGACTCCAGCACAGGGAGATGTTGAATTTCCTGGGAGGGGCGGGGAGACTTTGAGGCAGTAGAGCGGAGTAAGAGTTATGGCACTTGCAATACAATAAGGTCATATAAGTGCCGAAGATTAGATTCTGTTTGTTTTTGTAAGTGTTTTACGGCGCTCGCAGCTGCATAAGGTCATATGAGCGCACGGGACACATTAAACTTTTTCAGTTGGTAGGAAATTTTGAATTTTGACCGGGTGGCGGCCGAAGCCTACTCTTATCGATGTTAGACCACCAAGGGATCTTTAACGTGCGCAACTTGTACACGGGCCCTCCGAGATTTTTTGCCCTTGTCCGAGAAAGCTACATGTAGATCTTTCCTACAAGAAGATCAGGGGTGTTGCTGAAAGACAGCAGTAAGAAGAAGCCAAGGAGTAGCAGTAGAAAGGCTGTAGAAAGAATCAGGAGCCCAGAGGAGGGGGGGGGGACAAAGGAGATGAGGGAGTGGGGACAGAAAGAGGAGACGAAAGCAGACGACAGAACATTGCTAGAAAGCTGGAAATGAAGTGAAAGGAGACAATTTAGAGAAGAACAGTTTTTCGGTCGCTACCCGGATTCGAATCCGGGACCTTTGAATGAGAGGCCAACACCTTAACCTCTAGGCCAATAGCAACTTCGCAGCCCATTTCAAAGCGTTATACAGAAATCAGAAACAGCTGGATATATCACCATCCTCCCACGGTATTGGAGCAGAAGAGTCATAGCTTTGTTTTAATAAACCATAGCCTTCCATTAAATAATCTCTACCAGTGGAAATTAACGAATTCTCCCTTATGTGAGAGGTGTAACTCTCATGAAACTGAAGATGAATTTCACTTTATTTTCTATTGTTCACACTTTGTCCTTCAAAGGAAATTGTTAATGCCTCCCAGCTGACTCGGCCTAGTGACAGAAATATGCAATGTTTGACCCATGATAAGAGATATGTGCACAACCTGTACTTATTCATTATGGAAACTTTTATCAAATGAGTGTTTTATGTGATGTGATGAGGGCCCATGGCCTTAAACACTGAATAAACTTACAGAAATCAGAAAGGCGAATTCCCACACTTCATAGCGTGCATGTTGCTACACAAAAGTAGTTGCAGGTGAAGAAAACAGAATTTACAAAGAAAAGCAGTAAAGAAGACCAGGCGAGACAAAATTAGAACAGTCATCAGAGAAATGGTGGGCGCAAATGATGTCATGCATCACATACAACACCAAAGAATCAAATGGTTCGGACATCTCATGAGATTACCAACACACCACCCAGCACAACGTGCCTACATAAAAGAAATCGATGACAACGTCTTGTTTGTTTTAGTAGAGGTTTTACGGCGCTCGCAACTGCATAAGGCCAAATGAGCGTCAGAAGAATCGAGGTGTTACAAGAGAGTAACAAACAAACAAAACAAAAAAAAAGGGGGCGAAAAGGACGATATATGTTTGATAGAAAAGCAATCCACACCAGAGCACCCGCCAACCACCCACAACCAACATCTCATCCGAAAGACGACGTGGAGTTCCCCCACAAGACCTCTCCTTGCACTACTACAGATTATAACTCACATCTCTCGCGTGTCTGACTGCGACACCGCACAAGTTTCTCTGCAGCTGCGATCTATGGGCCGACAAATGAAGAGAGCCAAGAGTTCATAGAGTCCCATACATAGAACCTCTACACCCTTGCTCTAAACCTTGCTAGCTACGGCATTTCATATAACTCCAGTAACAGTCATTCTAGTAACAGTTACTGTAGTAACAGCCACGGCGTTTCATGCAACTCTAGTAATAGTAATTCTAGTAACAACTACGGCGTTTCATGTAACTGTAGTAACAGTAAGTCTAGGAACAACTACGGCGTTTCATTTAACCAGTAACAATAACTGTAGTTAGTAACAGTAACTGTAGTAACCGCTTCACCGTTTCATGTAACAAGTGACAACTACATCGTTTCACGTAACTCTAGTAACACACACCAAATAAATCGTTTCATGTAACTAGTAACACACACCAAATACATACACAAGAACACACACACACACACACACACACACACACACACACACACACACACACACCATCATAATTACCTAAAAAAATTTAATCATAATTACCTAAAAAAATTTAAAACTGAACGAACGCTTGAACACTGACTGAGCAGCAGCAGCAGGGGGAGGAGGGAGAGGGAGAGGAGGGACAGGAGGGAGATGCAGTCTCCTGTCTGCTTCAGCAAAGTTCCTCCTTTGTGCTGGCACAAACGCTCCCCGTCCCTGCTGCTGCCCGAGGAAGTCCATCATGTCCCTGGCTGTCAGGTTGATGACAAAGAAGTTGAAGGGCTGTGGGAGAAGAAAAAGAAAAATTATTATTATTATTATTATTATTATTATTATTATTATTATTATTATTATTATTATTATTATTATTATTATTATTATTATAATTATTATTATTATTATTATTATTATTATCATTATTATTATTATTATGATTATAATTATATTAATAATAATAATAATGATAATAATTATTACTATTATTATTATTATTATTATTATTATTATTATTATTATTGTTATTATTATCATCATTATCATTATCATCATTATCATTATCATTATCATTAACATTATCATTATCATTATCATTATCATTATGGCTATGACTATGACCCTGAATACTATTATGATTATGATTATGATTATGATTATGATTATGATTATGATGATGATTATTATTATTATTATTACTATTATTATTATAGTATTACTATTATTATTATTATTATCATTATCGTTATCATTATCATTATCGTTATTATTTAAATTATGTGTTTTTACACCCCCACCTAAATAATGTATAAAATCATTTAGAAGCGGATTTCCTATCTGAATAAAAACGGGAAACAACATGTTGTCAAGAGCTATGGGGAAGATTGGAACATTAATCTTTTGTCAGATGCGCTACCGATCTGACGACCTGGAATTTACCAGACTTTGGACAGACCTGAAGGAACTAGTTTAAAAGCACTGATTCAAAGAAATTGTTCTCCGTCGTTGGTCCTAACAGAATTCTCCATTTTTTTACCTTTAATGTAAAAATACGGATAATACTGTTGTACAAAACGAAAAAAATGTCTGTTGTTACTATTGGATTTGACCACGAATTCTCAACTTCAACCATACAGTAAAATACGGTGGAGTCCCTTACGTTCCTGTGACCTTAATGCAGTTGCAGTAGCAGTAAATCTCTTACCTCTAAAAGAAACAAGAAAACCAAAAAAAACCATCAAAACAAAAAAACGTACCCCATTAGGTGGTGGAGCGTGTGGATGCCAGGCAGCTGGTGCAGCAACGAGCACGGGAAACATCCTTGGCAGTTGATCTCGTCCTGGCCAGACAGGGGGAGCGTAGACGACACCTGGAGGTGCGTAGTCTACTGCAAGAGGAAGATGACGGACAGGCAGAGGAAAGGGAAGAAGAGGCAGATGACCTGCAGCAGGTGCAGGATTGACAGGAAGAGGAAAGGGAAGAAGAGGCAGATGACCTGCAACAGGTGCAGGATTGACAGGAAGAGGAAAGGGAAGAAGAGGCAGATGACCTGCAACAGGTGCAGGATTGACAGGCAGAGGAAAGGGAAGAAGAGGCAGATCACCTGCACCAGGTGCAGGATCAACAGGAAGGTCACCTGCACCAGGTGCAGGATCGACAGGAAGGTCACCTGCACCAGGTGCAGGATCGACAGGAAGGTCACCTGCACCAGGTACAGGATCGACAGGCAAAGGTAAGGCAGCAGGTACAGGATTGACAGGCAAAGGTAAGGCAGCAGGTACAGGATTGACAGGCAAAGGTAAGGCAGCAGGTACAGGATTGACAGGCAAAGGTAAGGCAGCAGGTACAGGATGGACAGGCAAAGGTAAGGCAGCAGGTACAGGAAGAGGTGCAGGATCGACCACGACCTCCAGGGCCGCTACTTCCTGTGCTGGAGCACGGAGCTCATCTTGTCGCCCTGAAAAAGAAAAACACACGGTGCGTGAGTGAAACTCTCTTCGCAACCCTGCATCTTCTGGTGGCTTTTTGCTTCACGACGTTTTGCTGTAACTATTTTACGGGGTATTTTTTTTCGTAAGAGCTTTTAGTTGTAGTTTTAGTAAGTTTTACGGCACTTGCAACACAATAAGGTCATATAAGTGCCGAAGATTAGATGTTGCAGGAGAGAAAAAAACATAAAAAGGAGGAGATCAGGACGATAGATGTTTAATAGGAAAGAAGAAGCAAACCACACCTACCAAAGTACCCGCCAACCACCCACTTCATAAGCGTTTTACGGCACTTGCTTTACAATAAAGTCATAAAAGTTCCGACGATTAGAGGTTTTGATTGATTGAGTAGGTGTTTTACGGCACTCTCGACCCAATGAAGATTTTTTTTTTTTAAATAGAGGGATTTACGGCGCTCGCAACTGCATTAGGTCATATGAGCGCCAAGGGTTCAGTGTCAACAGAGAAGTCTTTACATGGAATCAGACTTACTCTGCTCACCTCTCTAGCTTCAACAGCACAAGGTCTGCCTCAACTGTCAAGGCACCCCGGAAGTAGCAGGTCTCAAAAGAGTGACAAACATACAAAAGAAGTAGAGGAAAATAACAATAGCAAGGATTAGGAAAGAAAAAGCAGCAGTTCACTGTTGTAGATCAGCCACAGTTATGAGCGTGACAATTCTACTGTGCTTGAACTAGAAATATCCCCCGTTTGGGAATGGCCTAAAGACACTACAGTCAGTGGCACTGACATTCTCATTCTCACTCTCATTCTCACTCTCATTCTCACTCTCATTCTCACTCTCATTCTCACTCTCATTCCCACTCTCATTCCCACTCTCATCCTCACTCTCATCCTCACTCTCATCCTCACTCTCATTCTCACTCTCATCCTCACTCTCATCCTCACTCTCATCCTCACTCTCATCCTCACTCTCATTCTCACTCTCACTCTCACTCTCACTCTCACTCTCTCTCACTCTCACTCTCCCTCTCCCTCTCCCTCTCACTCTCTCACTCTCTCACTCTCTCACTCTCACGCTTCGCTCTCTCTTTCTCTCACTTATGCGTGCGAGTGCGTGCATACACACACACACACACACACACACACACACACACACAAGCATATACACACACAAGCATATACACACACAAGCACATACACACACGATGCTAATTAATCAGAAATGTAGCAAACAATTTAAAATTTATATTTCGCTGATAAAGCCAAATGAGAATATGAAAGTCTTACTGTGCTGCCTGCAATAGGGTTGCGATAGACACCGCCTCCGTTTGCACAGTCGACGGCGTCCGCTAACAAGTGTCAGTTGCTGGCATTGTCCAAGCTGAAAACAGATTTAAAGAACATTTTTGTTAGTTATAGTACGGGTTTTACGGCATTTGCAACACAATAAGGTCATATAAGTGCCGAAGATTAGGGGTGTTACAAGAGAGTAACAAACATAAAAGAAGGGGAGACAAGGACGATAGATGTTTGATTGGAAAGAAGCAAACTACACCGGAGCACCCGCCAACCACCCACTAATAATATTTAAGAACAGATCCTAACTAATCAGCTTCTATTACAAAAAAGGCGAAATGAGAATGACAGTATTATGTTGGGAAATGGAAGGCTCGAACCTGCCTAAGGTCATATGAGCGCGCGAAACAAGGTTTTTTCTCAACGGTTCATTTCTCGGCTTGATACTGGTCAATATTTCTATTTAAAAATTTTTAAACGCTAAAAATCGAGTGTAAATAGGCTTTAGATTTAAATTTAAATTTAAAACAACTTTCTAAATAACACTTAATTTCGAACAACCTATTTCAAAACTTTTATAAAACCTAAATTAAATCCCATTAAATTCGGAATATCAGGTATACAATGTTGGAAGTAAAAAGTGGAAATTATATATACATGTAGATATCTGAACAAAAATGGGAAACAACAGGTTGCCAAGATCCATTGGAAAGATTGGAACATTAATTTTGTGTCAGATGCGATGCCCATCTGGTGACCTGGAATTTGCCAGACTTTGGGGAGACCAGAAGGAATTACTTTTTTACGCACCTATTTGAAGAATTTGTTCTCCTTCATTGATCCTAACAGAGGTCTCAATGTTTGGTCTTTACTCTAAAAATACGACCTTAACGTAGTTGTAGGTGCTGTTTACCTCTAAAACAAAAGAAAACCAAGAAAGAGGGGGAAACATTTTAAAAAGAACAACAACAAAAAGAATAAATGCAGAAACAAAAAAACTTTTAAAATCCCACAACAACAACAAAAACTTACGTCGTTTGCTGCCAGTGGTTGTTGAGCCTGCAACGCCGGCATCGCAAGCTCAGGACGGGCAGGGCGTGGGTCCACTTCCATTGGTTGCGCTTGCAACACCGGCATTGCAGGACCTGCCTGTCCTACAGGCATTGCTGGACCGGCCTGTCCCACAGGCATTGACGGACCCGCCTGTCCCACAGGCATTGACGGACCCGCCTGTCCCACAGGCATTGACGGACCCGCCTGTCCCACAGGCATTGCCGGACCGGCCTGTCCCACAGGCATTGCCTGACCGGCCTGTCCTACAGGCATTGCAGGACCCGCCTGTCCTACAGGCATTGCCTGACCGGCCTGTCCCACAGGAATTGCAGGTACCACAGGGGGCTGGTCTCGGCCAGCTTCAGGCCGACCTGCAAAAGAAAAACATACGGTGCGTGAGTGAAACTCTCTTTACAACCCTGCATCTTCTGGTGGCTTTTTGTTTCACGACGTTTTGCTGTAGCTATTTTACGCGGTACTTTGGTCACTTAACCCTACCCGTACGCCCTGGGGTCATTTTATACCCCCGAGGTTGTTTTCTTCACATTTTAGAATACTTTTAGTATGAAGATCTCTTTGAAACTTTCAGTTAGTTCAGTATGGGGTTTTACGACGCTCGTAACTGCATAAGGTCATATGAGCGCGCGAAACACAAGTTAGTTTTATTCGCAGTTCACTGTACGGCTGTAATTCGGTTTAGATATATTATTTTCAATTTAAAACAACTTTCCTAAATAACATGAAAATTTTAATAATTCAATTTGCTCAACAGTTTCCCATAAAGGCCAATGGCCTTCATAAAATTAAAAATTTTGATGGGATCAACGACGGAAAAAATGTCTTGCAATTTTTTACATTTAAATTATTTCCTTCGGATCTCTCCGAAGTCTAGACATTAGGTTAAAATGTGTCTAATGCTTCTCATCTCCCTGAAGGAGGTATTCGTGAGTTAGGGGCGTGTGTCCGATTCGTAATCGAGTAAAAACGACTTCGTCTCTTCTGGAGAGGTCCGAAGGATTTCGCGGTCCTAGTTTGGGTTTAATATTGTGGAGTTTGTTACCCGTCTGTTTTTTTCCAGTGGCTCTCCCACAGACTGCACGTGTACTTTTTTACTTTAATTTTAAAGTCAGTCTGTGGTTTGTTTGTTTGTTTGGGTAGATGTTTTACGGCACTATCGACACAATTTTGGTCATTTAAGCCCCATCAGGTTTCACCGCTACAAAATCAGACGTGTTTTTAATAAGAGTCTTTCGGAGCTCGCAACCGCAAACGATCACACTATTTCTATTATGCTAAAAAGACGAACATACATTTATTTTTAAAAAATTGTAAATATGGAAAAGGCTTATTTAAATTTGTATATACAATACAAATTTCAGTGTATGTATATTTTCACCGTATGTATATATACACCGATAACGATAACTATATGTTTTCATATTCTATTAAATAGTCCAATTTCTTTTATATAACTTAAAATTCTTCTAGGCTCTATGATGTCAAAAAGGGTCTTAATATCTTTACATCTAAAATATTTCCCACGGACATAATTAAAGTCGACACATTCCATTAGGATGTGCCGAACTGTGAAATTTGTGTTGCACGCCACACAAAAGGAGCTTCCTCTCCTTCGAGCAAATGTTTATGTGTGACGTGCGTGTGTCCTATCTTTAATCTCGTATAAATTACTTTTTCTCTTCGTGGTAGAGATAGTGATTTCCTGGGCATAAGTTTCGTTTGAATGTAATGGAGTTTGTTGTATGTATATGTATGTATAGTATAAGGTTTTACGGCGCTCGCAACTGCTAAGGTCATATGAGCGCGCGAAACACAAGTTGTTCACCTTTGCAAAAGTTCACTTCACGACTGGTTAACTAATTTACTTTAAAAT
>NW_004797550.1:583296-585075 GCF_000002075.1 Aplysia californica
TCTGTTCCTCTCTCTCTCTCTCTCTCTCTATCTATCTCTCTCTCTCTCTCTCGCTCTCTCTCCTTCTCTTTCTCACTACCACCATAAACGCATGCCTCCTCCTCCTCCTCCTCATCATCATTATCATCAGTCTCTGTAAAAAATAAACCACACCACGCCCCCCTTACGAACACAAACATCAACAACACGGAGGGAATAGTTTCCTTTCCAACTTAAATTCCACCTCCCAATCTGCCTCCCTAACCGCGATAATACGCAAAGTACCCCTAATCTGAACACATCTTCCCCATCATCCACCTGAAACTTTCTTTCTCCTGCCTCTATTACAGCACCTCCCGGGTTTTCTATGATCTTCCGCCAAATTACGCGCCAACACAAGGGGCGATAACAACAAAGCCCTCGCACCACGAAAGGATCATTATCACATCTCCTCTTTAAAACAGGATACTCCACAACACAGCACCTCCTTCAGATCTACCCTTACAACCTTTCAAAAACGTACACTGATCCTTGATAGCTCACACGGAGCGCAGAACACGATCGTTCCTCCAAGGGGGGTGCAAGCAAACAAAATAAAAACAGGCCGTTAAGAGTTAAGAGGAAGAGGAACGGAAAGGGGTGGGAAAAATCATTCATAAGCACCCCCGGAGCATGTCGCAAATAATTTAATTAAAACTTGCCTTGCACCTGTGTACAGCTGTCCGCAGAGGATTGTGCAGCAGTCTGTTGCGAGCTTTCCTCGTAATTCAAAGACTTTAATTTCTAAACGAGCGCCAAAAAAAAGGAAAAATCCCCGAACAGCAACTTTTCTTCTCATTTCGCTACCTCGGAATTATAAAGTTCTATCTAACATTTTTTTGGGCCGTTTTGAGTTACGAAGACCATGAGGTCAGAAAGCAAATGCTTTATCTGCTATACAAAAATCGGTTGAATATTCGGAGTCGTTATCAAGATATTCAAATCATTGCATTCGAAAAATAATAAAAATTGACATATTGTGAAACTAAAAACCTTTGACGTCAGATTTCTCAAAACTAGATATTGAGCAGATAAAACTTTGTAGTTCTGAGGTAACGATTCGCCGTCGGAATACGATAGCTTGCCGCTATCTTCCCAGATGAGATTTCAATGTTTTTACAAAAACATATCGCGTCATCTACGATAAGAAAGGCGCGCCAGGTAGCGGAAACCAGTACCTAGCTGGAATTCGCATTGCCAAATCCAAGAATATCATTATCTTTTTTTTGGTTTTGTTTTTTGGGTTCCTTTACTCTCTGATTCATTCATGTGTTCATTCATGTAACTCATTCATATTTCTTTTATCTCCCTTTGTAGAACGTGAGTTCAGAAAGTCTACAGATTCACACAAAAAGATATTGGACAAAACGACAATGCACGATGTCTCTGAAAAGACGCTATTTTTTAAAATTTTATAACACTTCCACAAGGGGAAACACGGAGTGACGTATGGGTAGCGCCTCTTCAGCTTGAGAATTGTGCTCCCTTTTGGTAGTTGGTCAGGAGAATACTAGTTTTATGCCCAAGCTCGCCGGAGGGATTAGTTTTAGTAAGGGTTTTACGGCATTTGCAACACAATAAGGTCATATAAGTGCCGAAGATTAGAGGGGTTACAAGAGAGTAACAAACACAAAAAAAGAAGGAGGAGAGCTCAGGACGATACATGTTTGATAGGAAACAAAGAGCAAACCACACCAGAGCACCCGCCAACCACCCACTCCAGAGGGATGGAACGCACCACACCTTCCATGTTCGGCCTTC